>NW_017671033.1:0-29932 GCF_001879085.1 Nicotiana attenuata
TCTGTGCCGGACCGCGGTCGAGTTTTGTGCCGGTCCGCATTCGACCCCTGTGCGGCCGCACACCATTTTGTGCGGTCCGTACTGTGTGACTTCTGCAACCTTCTGCATTTTTTTTGCAATTCTGCATCTTAACTGCTGCACCTGATACTAACAAATTTATTTGGATTGTGTTTGCAGACAATGGTGAAACAATGAGGTAAAGGCTCTAAACAACCGGTCAGAGGAGAATCCTTCCGGGGAGGGAAGAAAAAAATGATAAGACTGACTCCTCAAGCCCGGCAAAATATTGAAAAGACAAGAAAGTTGATAAAAGCTGCTGATAGAGCTGCTTCCCAGTCCTCGGGGAGTGAGTATGAGCCCTCCCGGGAGATTTCTTCAGACTCCGTGCCAGAGTAATTGAAGATTGGCCGGAGAGGTTCAGACTAACAGACACTCCTCCACCTCCCCCCACTGCCCAAGCGTTAGTGAATGTATCTTCTGGGTTGTCTGAAGGCCCAGCTGAAGGTAGTGAGGAATACTCCACCTCTCCCACAGCTTCAGTATCCGGAGAGGGTGCAGTAGGAGGCGATGAGGAAGTAGGAGGAGAAGGAGAAGGAGGAGAAGGGGGTGAACCTCAGGTTGGTGGGATTGCTAGAACTAGAAACCCGGAGGTGTGGCAAGACCGGTTCGTGAGTGAGGTAGCATATCATAAATTCCGGGAATGGTGGCCGGTGAGGAAGTTGATCCCGAAAAGGATTTTTGTGGATAGAGACTTGCTACCTCACAACCCTAATGTGAGGAGGCAGTTTAGGGAAAGAATTGGCTGGGAGCATTTTTTAGGTGACTGTATAGATGCCAACGAACACTTGGTCAAGGAATTCTACGCCAACGTTGCCCACATCAAAAAGGGTACAAAGGTGACCAAGGTGCGAAACTTGAAGGTGTTGTTTGACGGGAAGACAATCAACGACTACCTTGGCTTTGATGAGGAGGATGAGACATTGTATATGGCTAAGATGGAAATGGGTGAGGAGGTCCGTCCCTGGTTGGCATAGTACCTGGCAATCCCAGGTACCACCCCCGATTGGTTGAATGCAGGCGTCAAGATTCTGAGACATAGTTTGAACTTCGAGGCAAAGAGGTGGGAAACTTTTGTGTGCAGCAGACTGGACCTGACTACTCATGACAACACCCTTCCTCTTCACCGGGCAGTGTTGGTGGCATCAATCATGGCGGGGTACCCGATAAATGTCGGGAATGTAATGTCTAGGGTAATCACACTGGTGGGCACGGAGCATGACAGAAACTACCCTTTCCCCAGCTTCTTGACTATGTACTTCAGGGACCTCAAGGTTGAGAAGAGGCCATTCGACATAAAGGTCAAAGCGAAGGCCCCATTCTCTTGGTACAACATGCAGCGGGATGACAACCCCAAGAGCAAGACCTTTAAGGGAACAGCTACTGCTTCAACTGGCCAGTCTGAAGAGCCAGTTGTGGTAGTGGCTCCTGCTGAGCCTGCCTCCACCTCAACTGATATTCCTCCTGGCCCATCCACCTCAGCGGACCCGGAGATACCATCTTCCCGTGCCTATCTAGTGACTGCCTACCGACTGAGCCAGGCTCTTCTCAGTATCAACAACTGGATGCAGACTGCGTCATCCAAGTTTTCTACCTTTACTACCACAGTTGAGGCTCAGTCGGCACCTCCATCTCCACAGGTCCCCCAGTCCATAGAGGATGCTCTTAAGGAGATTTTGTCCAACCAACAGAAAATCCTCGACACTCAGAAGGTGCTCACAGAGGCAGTTGATTCACATAGGAAGGCTATCAAGGAGCTTGCTTGGGAGCACAAGAAGCTGAGGAAGACACGGGCCTCCAAGGAGTCCGTGAAGGAGTTGAGAGCTGATGTTGACAGACTGAAGGCAGATCAGCTGCCTTTAGATTTACTGCTCTAGGACCCAGTACCAGCAGTTCATTCCCAGCTAGAGCAGTCACAGAGGCCTCCCAAGAGGAGGAGGATGATTCCCCGAGCGGACGATGCAGTCATCCAGTTGGCAGACCCACCGGAGGCCACCTCCAGTCAGCCACAGGATGCACCTCAGGAGCCTGTCCAGGTCCAGGCCCAGGTCCCAGCAGCAGAGCAGCATGCCATAGGGAACCAGTCTGAGGTTCCCGAGCACAGTGAGGACCCAGGGACCACTCAGGAGCCCATGCAGACAGACAGGCCATAGGGAGTCTCTATATCCTTCTCCATTATCTTTTTGGTGCTTATTTTATTTAGTTGGCATTGGGGACAATGCCAGCTTTCATTTGAGGGGGTAGGCCCTAAATTTGGATTCATTCGGATGATTGTATATATTTGATACTATTTATGCTTTCTTTATTTTTCATCTTTGGTTTGTATATACTTTTAACATTTCGCTACATTTCTCGCACTTTTAGTTCACTTTGGGTCTGTATATAAAGTTATGTTACATTGTATATATTCATCCCATCTATTGTATATTCGACAAATCCCCTCTTGTATATATTCACTTTACTTTCCGCAAATTTTTTTTTCTTAGCTTCTTAATTATGTTCGTAACTTCTTATTTTGAAAGTTTGCAATAAGCCTTTGGTTTTCTTAATGCCACGGTTCTTTCCAAAGGTGGAGTTTGTGTGAACCGGGTGGCTCTTCCCGATGATAAATGGCGTGACAACCTTCTTAAGGGTTTGAGTCCGTTGTTCTTTTTATTTTTAGTAGTTAGCGGTTAAGGGTGCCTCAAGCAAAGCTTCACTTGGGCCTAGCACATTTGCCTTTGATCTTATGGTCAAAAATAAATTGTTGTGTTTAGGATGGTGAAAGTTGTGACCTTGAGACTCTTGTGTTGCCGATAATCATCAAGTGGTTTTTCTGGACCATTGTGTGCTCAAATCTTATCTAAGGTCGTTGTGGGCCCCCGACTCTGTGTCTTTAGTGATCCCATAGCGTGTGTGGTGAGAAATTGCAAGTCCAAGTCCTGAGCCATTGGTCTAGAACTTACCCTGAATGTTTGTTGAGGAGAAATCCTAAGTGAATTTTGACTTGAGACATGACTATAGGCTCTCCTTGTTCCAAATGATAGCTTGAACACATCCATAGCCTACCAAAGATAAAAAAATCCCTAGTCAACCCTTTTGAGCCTTAGACCTTTTTCTTTTAAAAACCATGATACAAGCCCTTACCCGTTCCAAAAGATACCCTCTCTTGGCACCCGATCTTTCCTTTAGCACATGGCAAAAGTATAAGTTTGGGGGGAGAGACGAGGATTACAACAAAGTGGTAAAAAGGCATGAAAATGAAGAAAAGGAAAGGCAATGAAAAAGAAAGAAAAGCAAAAAGACAAAAAGAATGTTCAATATGAAAAAAAGGGGGATTCAAGAAAAGCAATGAATGAAAGGTGTGGAAAGTTGAAAGAGGAGAAAATGTTTAAAATGTATAAGAAAGAGTGACAGTGTGTCTCTCTAACCCCTTAGAAAGAAGTGAAATGACTCAAAGAGTCAAGT
This sequence comes from Nicotiana attenuata, assembly GCF_001879085.1. Taxonomy (NCBI): domain Eukaryota; kingdom Viridiplantae; phylum Streptophyta; class Magnoliopsida; order Solanales; family Solanaceae; genus Nicotiana; species Nicotiana attenuata. The sequence goes on from NW_017671033.1 coordinate 3,505, forward strand.
GAAAGTGTGCCAAATGAAACAAAAGAAGTGCTTAAGGGAAGATGGAACCTACTTAGACCAAACATTTCCTACCCTGAACCAAAAGCCTTCACAATGTCTCCATAAAAGCCCTATATGATCTTGAGTTGAATGGAGCTTACATTAGTGGATACTCACATAAGGGGAAAGCATATGGTACCTAGAGCCAGACTTGTGACTTTTTCTTAAGAGAGATGAGTGAACTTCCATTGACCTCGTTCTGAGTGCCTCTGTTCTAAAGGTGAGGTTTGCTTAGGGAGAGTTGAGGATGTGTGAGTTTGGGTTCCACAATGACCGAAGTCATAGAAAAGAGTTCTTTGATGTGTTGAGTCAATTCTTGATGCTCTTGTGTCGCACTTAATCCATGGAGTTTCAAAGGGTAAAAGTTGTTAATGATTCATTTGTATTGAGGGAAATTGTTAGTCCCAATTGAGGCTAGATGAGGTTACTTTAGGACAGCTGAATTTTCTTGGATTTTCCCTTGAGGGGTGGGTCTTATTTTGTTTGCTTGAGGACAAGCAAAAGCTTAAGTTTGGGGGAGTTGATAACTAGGGATTTTGATACATTTTATACTCTTTCTTGCTTAAGTTTTGATTAGAAATGTGTACAAAATAGTCCCAAAGGCTCACAAGTTGTGCTTGATTGCAGGTTTGATCAACAAAGTGACAAGAAGTCAAAGACCAGCTCAAAAAGAGTGAAACTTGCACAAGTATCAAGACAAGACAAAGCTCAGGCAAAACAAGGCCAGTGCGGCCGCACACCATTCTGTGCGGTCCGCACTGTGAGGTTCAGAGAGGTGGCATTCAGGCAAAAAGGGCAATGCGGCCGCACTAGGAGCGTCCGCGGTCTGCGCTCCATTTCGGCAGTAAGAAGGATCAGAGAGTTGCCAACTTCCGAGTTTCAAGCCAATGCAGTCCGCGCTCCATTTTGTGCGGACCGCACTAGAAGCCTCCGCGGCCGCAGTCCATTCTCTGCGGTCCGCAGTGCCCGAGTTCAGAGAGATGGGTTTTCAAGTTCAGAGCCTTACCATTTTGTGCGGTCCGCACTAGCCCCGCAAGGGTATTTTTGTCCAGAATTGTCAGCTTAGTATAAATAGCTTCTTTTCCATTTTTAGGTCAAGCAGATAGATTTAGCTGGTAGCTGCACTCGTGGGTTTGAATATTTTAACTGTTTTGGGCAATTTTATCTTCATTTCAACATTGAATCTTCTAGTTTATCTTAGCAATTAATTAATATGAGTTGTTTTTCATCTATTTCTTTGTTTCTTTCTCTAATTATGAGTAGCTAGACCCATCAGCTAGGGTTGTAGCTCAACCCTAGTGTGGGTAATTGATGGGTCTTGTATTTTAGAGCTTGATTGACTATGGGTGTTTGATATTTGGGCTAATTCCATGTTTAATTGCTAAATTAGTGGTTGCAAACATTAGTTTGTGTTTAGTTGACTTTTGCTCTTCTTGAGAAAGAGAGCCTAAGTCTCTAGAATTAGCCCAACAAGGAATTGGGGCGTACTCAAGAGAATTGATAGCCCCAATTAAAGGGTTAAACCGAGAGATCGTAATACCCGACTTGATCCTCAATTGCTTGTGCAAATTCGCATACCCAATTGGTCTTGAGAAAGTCAATTCGGGAAAAATCACTCGAACTACCGAGAGGTATAGAGTGAGTAGAATCGAGCAATGGTTATATCATACTCCCCGAATGTGTCAATCTAGCTTTAGATTCAAGAATCCGTCAATTGACCACCTAGGCGAAAGTCACTACCCTAGTGCCTTTTAATAATTTGAACAACTTTCAATAGTTTAATCATAGCTTATAGTAGTTAAATTGAGCATTGTAGTTTATAGAATTAGAATCATAATTAAAACCCAAATATGTGTAGAAGTGCAATTTGGAGCAAACACACAACTCCACTTTAGATAGACAGCCAACTCCAATATCTAGCTCTCTGTGGAATTCGATCCCGGCCCTAAATCGGGTAAAAGCTGCTTCGACCTCTCTCGCTACTTAATAGTAGTGCAGGGTTGGCTGTGATCACTCCTCCCCCATATCGCAAGAATTCGCGATTGGCCGAGTTTTTTCAAGAGATTCAAACCTGCTCTTCCTTTGACAGGGAACTTCTTTTCTTTGGTCGTGGTCGTCCCACTCCCTATTGTGTGGATCTGTTTTTGCTAACTTGATGTTGTGCCTTTTTCTCAGGCAGGAGATCTTCTCGGAGGAGCCGGGCACCGGTGCCCTCTTTCCGAAAGACGTCTATAGAGTCTTCAGTTTCTATCCCTGTTGCGACCACTACATCTTCTGTATCGGTAACAACCTCAGCTGCTGCAGTCGAAGAACCCATCTCCATTCCATCTGCCATTTCTACTCCTCAAATCCTTTCACTGGTTGATGAGGACGATGTCTCTCCTGATGATGGTGGTATAATTCCTCGTAAGAGGAGAGCCGTGGATGCGGGGGGAGAGAGACCGGTAGTCATCGATTTGGGGAATCATGACTTTGTTCTTTGAGAGAGGGCCACAGTGCACATTGGAGTGAGCCCCGAGGCAGGTCCTGACGCCCCGCCCTTAGAAGAGATGAACATGCGTCCTATGGAGGACACGGTCGAGGTCAAGGTGCATGAAGATGGTGTTTCACTCCTGAGGAAAGAAGCGGTCTTGTCTTTTAGGGTCGCGGTGGACGTCCCTTCTACGGCCGATGACAAAGGGAAGGTCGTCACTAAAGAGGATGTTGGATCTGACTCCGACATGGATGTGGACGAGTTGAGGATGATCGATGAGGGACTCACTCAACTCGAAGTGAGGTTGGAAGGGAGTTCTGGGACTATTGCGATCCTAATTGATCGTAATCTTATTGTAAATACCGAGGAAATAGTTCCTTCCCTCGATCCTCTTTGTTCTAAAATTGAAGGTACGACCCTCGAGATGATAGACGACGGCACCCAGTTGGATAACATTGCTGGATTTGCTCTCCGAGTAAGTACAACTGTTGTCCGTTCTTTTCCTTATGTTTTGCTTCCTTTCGTAAGTTCTAGTTTCTTTTCTTCATTTTGCAGACGGTTATTCTGGAGATCGAGAGTGCTCGTCGGGAGAAAAAAAATAAAGATATTTATGTGAAGTTGAAGGACAAGTACTTTAAATGTCTCGAAAAGTATCGGGATCTCCGGTGTCAGCTCCGTGAAGGCGCCAATGTGCGCCAACTGAGGGAGGACTTGAAAGAGAGGGACGAGGAGCTGATGCTGCTTGTGGAAAAATGCAGCGTCCTAGAAGGGACGTTAAGGAGCAAAGAGGAAGAGCTTGAGCTCAGCAAGGGTGTAGAAGCCCAATGAAGTATCTCCAAGCCCAAGTGGTCCTACTGCTAGGCCAACTCGAAGAGTGTCAATTTAGGGCAGAGGCTCTTAGTGGTGAGGTCGTCAAAAAGCACGAGGAGCTAGAGAAGGCGGAGTCTGCTCGATCAGAAGCTCAGAGGAAGGCAGAGTCCCTTGAAGTGGCAAACTGAACTCTTCGCTCTGAATGAGAAAATGACTTGTCGATGGCGAGGCTTAAAGAAGAGCAGCTTGATGAAAGGATTGGGGAGTTAGAGAAAGAGACCCCTGACCTTTATGATTGTGTTGTTGCTCTGGAGGCCGAGAAGGCCAAACTTTTTGAACGACCTTCTTAATCTATGGCTTCTGGCTTCCCCAACGTGCCTTGCGAGTTGTGCGAAGATAGGATTCATGTCGACGCCCGATCAGATGTGCTTCGTGAGTTGCATGTGGCGGGCTCCATTCCTACCGCAGACTTTGAAGATGCTCATGTCAAGGCTCACGAGGCTCGGATTGATTGTGTTTATGATTCGACTACGCCTTGTGAAAAAAAAGGATGGTGAGGATGATATATATCACCTTGAGGACGAGGCCTGGTATGATTCCATATACCCTTCGAGCGGTGATGGAGAAGGCATTGAGGGCCAAGCTGATGACGGTGTCGTGGGTCGTGATGGTAGTGGTCAGAAGTAGTTCTTTTTTGTTTTTCTGAGGTTTTTGTGTATTTTTGTTGTTGTCTTCAAGTGCCTTTGTAAGAAACCTTTGTTTATAAATACCAGAGTTGTTTTTTTTTACTTGTGCCTTTCTTATTTGCTGTTGTTTGTTTCTGTACTCTGCTATTTTGCTCCTTCATGATTTTGTCGTTGTCCTTGTATATATCAAAGTTTATTGGAATATGGCTGAGGGCCAATAGGCGATATTTGAACTTGGTCGAATTCTTGCCTCTTTAAATCACGGCCGAGGGCCGGTAGGTATTGTTCACACTTGGTCGAACTTATCCTTTTATTAATCTCGGTCGAGGGCCGGTAGGTGCTATTCGAACTTGGTCAAGCATAACCTTATGTTAATTATGGTCGAGGGCCGATAGGTATTATTCGAGTGGGTTCGAACAGTACCTTTTGTTAATCGCGGCCGAGGGACGATATGTGTTGTTCGAGTGGGGTCGAACATAACCTTCAATCGTGGTCGAGGACCGATAGGTGTTGTTCGAGCAGGGTTGAACATAACCTTTTCTTAGTCGTGGCCGAGGGCCAATAGGTGTTGTTCGATCGGGGTCGAACATAACCTTTTCTTAGTCGTGGCCGAGGGCCAATAGGTGTTGTTCGGGTGTGGTCGGACATATTCTTTTGTTAGTCGTGGCCGAGGGACGGTAAGCATTTATGATGAACGTAAGTTTCTTATTACTTTGGTGTTGTTTCTCTGATTACATGATTGGAGAGAGTTACAAATTTTCTGGTCATTGGCTGACATTACAGTCTCCAGTCCCAGTCTATTTAGTCCCTTCATTGCTTGACTTGGAGAGTATTGAGGAGTCGGGCAATGAAAGAGAAAATAAAATCTCTCCCTCGCATATGATAAGTGTGGATTTTAACCACTTATTAGCATTTTTTTGCTTATGTTGTAGTCCGAAAATATTGATTTATGTTCCTAAAACTAATGAAAGTGTGCAAATTGCAGGAAAGTTGGAAGTTTGGGCACCCATGATGAAATCCGACTCAAAAAGGAGTGTTCCGACTCGCAAGTCAAGAAGGGGCCAGAACTTAAGAAATGCAGTCCGCAGAAGGATTTCTGCAACCTCAGAAGAAAGTGCGGACAACAGAATTCCCTCTGCGGCCACAGAACAAGTAAAGAAGCCCAGGAAAGTTTTAGCTGATCTGTGGACCGCACATGAATTGTGCGGCCGCAGAACAAGGTCTACACTGACAAAGAATGCAAAGTTCAGAGAATGTGCAGATGACCAAGACTTGAGGCCTTGCCTGAAATGTGGACCGCAGAAGAATTGTGCAGCCGCAGAAGATGCTTTGCAGCCGCATACCATAGTTGTGCGGCTGCAGAACCCAAGACCTTGCCAACAAAATAAATCTGTGGACCGCACATGGAATTGTGCGGCTGCATAACCTCCCGAGGGGCATTTTTGTCAGTGAATTTTGGGCCACTATAAATAGACGAGCATCATATTTTTAGGTCAAGTTTTGAATTTTGAGCTGCTGTAGCCGCTGTATTTTAGGAAGTTTGTGACTATTTTAGGATTTAAACATCATATTTTATCATTTTGATCTTTTATTATGATTTTAATTAACATTTCTTCTTTGTTTTCTTCATTTCTCATTATGAGTAGCTGGACTCTTACTAGGGTTGTGACCCAACCCTAGTGTGTAAACCTTATGGGTATTTAATATAATGTTTGTTTATGATTGGGTGTTGATTATTTATCCTAGTTTATGCTTTAATTGTAGAATTAATGGTTGCAAACATTGATTCATGCCTTTTTGAGTTGGTCTTTACTTGAGAAAGAGGGACCCAGTCTAGGATAGCTTGGCTAACAAGGAATTGGGTTAATTAAGAATTTGATTAGCCTAATTAAAGGGTTCAAACTAGAGGTAGTGGGAACCCGACTTGAGATCATATCAACTATTTAGTTTGATACCCATTTGGGCTTAAGAAAGCCAAACTAGGCAAAATCACTCTATGACCGAGAGGTATTGAGTGGGTAACGTAGAGTTGCCAACCCTTCGGACACATTCGGCAAAGTCATCTTACCTTGTTGAATCGGGCGAGGAAGTCCCACAGTCCTTCTCCCAAGGACTGCTTGATGGCGAATATATATCGTTTACCCTTGTTTTGACCTTCTTGGCTCCAACGTGTGCCGTTACGAACTTATCGGTCTTCGAAAGCTTCTATGGAACGGGATGGTAGCTATGAGTACCATCTTAACTCCCCTTTTGTGAGGGTTTCGCCAAACTTCTTCAGCAAAATAGAGGACACTTGTTCCTTGGTGAAGTCATTGTCTTTTACGGCGGTGAAGTACTGAGTCACATGGTCTTCGGGATCGATTGTTCCGTCGTATATCCTGAGGTAGGGTGGCATTTTGAAGATTTTTGGTATGGCATGCGGGACTGATTCTTCGTTGAAGGAGCGCCCGGTATCTTGTCGACTCATTCTTGGTGTTCTTTCATTTGGTCCCTGAGTGCTTTATTTTCATTCTCCATTTCCTCCATCCTCTTTAGAACATCGGCGAGGGCTAACGAGCTCTGGGCGTATATGATTTTTCTGCTTGTTTTCTGTCAAATTATAGTACAGTTTGAGATATCGTCTCACAGAGATTGGAACCACCTAGGCTACTGATTTGTATTGTCTTTGTCACTATTTGAGAGAATCAAATTGATGAAACGGTTTGCTCTTAAAATATAAAATAAAAGCAATAAATATTTTTGGTTTTTCTGAAAATAAAAATAGAGGTTGGAATACTTTGAATCAACAAGATAAAACCATTAAAATAAGATCAAAATTCTATTACTTATTTCTTTGTTTAATAAAATGATTGCTTATTTCTAGTTCAACCAAATCACATAAAAGTAACCAATTAATAACACCTCTTTCGATTAGTGTAGTCAATCGATTAACAGTGAAACAAAGACCTTGTTTAAAGAATGACCACTTATTTCTAAGACATCACTCCACATAACAACAATATATAAATAGCACCGCTCGCGCTTAGTGTTATGAATTTATTGACAGTTAGTGACATTAAATAATAATTGACTAATAACACCTCTTTCGATTAGTGTAGTTAACCAATTAAAGTAATGGCTTCAAACAAGAATTATCTTAGTTGAGTGCACCAAGTGAGAAAAAGCCTCTTTCGATTAGCCTTTTCTAAATCAATAAACTTATTTAAATCTTTCTCTTCTCCCGAATAAGAAACAAAATAACAAGATAAAAATTTCAGTAAGTGATATAATTATATCAAATAAATAGAAATAATCAATATCAAATACCTTGGTGTATAATGATGATAAAGAGAAAATCTCAACATAAGAAGATAATATAATTAAGATAATTATTATAACACTTTTATAGCTTCATCTAGTATCCCAACCAAAGAAAATTACTCCATTATGGAGAAAAGATAAAATAGAAAAATACTATTCCTACAATAAGAGAAATAAAACAAAGCTAATTAAAGTTGGTGTTCTCTGCACAAGAATGGTTCTTCTCCCACTAAAAAGTCATTCCTATTTATAGGAAATTACGCCCGTAAACTTCTCAGGGATGTCATCCTTGGATTGGGGATGACATCCCTAGCTCTTGAATTAATTTCTTCCACTTCTCAAGTCTTTCCACGGATGACATCCTTAGAATTGAGGATGACATCCTTGGGTTGGGGATGCCATCCTTAGCCTTTTTGATATCTCTGCTTGAACACTCTTTTTTCTTCTTTTTTTCTTTTTTTTTCTTTTCCTGCAATATTTATTAATAATTTGTACAATTATTGAACAAAAAGTCATATCCATAAATAAAATATTTGTTTATTTAATATAATATATACCTAAAAACATACATAATATATACTTATCAAGGGCACTATCAACTGCACGGTTAGTAATATTGTGAGTTATACCTGGTGTCGTAGAGTCTAGACGATTCTGTCCGTCTGCTTGTTGCACTACACAGGCTTTTGCGGGTTCTGTAGTTATGCATGGAGTGGGCTTGTTGAGCACGCTCACTAGCGTATCGGTGAGTCATGCTTTGAGGAGCTTTTTCACGGCCGGTGGCGCCCCTTCTTCTATGGACGTAAAGCCCCTTTTCCATTGGGTTTTGTTATACTGCATTGGGGAGGAGGCGACCTCTCGCGCCTAGGGGAGGCAGTGGGCGTCATGTCCATGCCTAGGGTTTCACAACTCTTGTTGAAAGCATTCATGAGGTTGCTAGGAAAATCACATGTTACTTTAGCCCTTTCTCCGTGGTTACCTGCCATGTAAATATTTGTACGTGCAAATAAAGGAGGAAATCTTGGTATTTGTGAGGTTAGTGACTCACGTTAGCTATAGATCTAAAGGAAACTAAAAATTTACTAAGAAGACCTTACATACGGTGCCAAACTGCTTGACCAAAAATTATTAATTTTTGGCTCAACCAATTAGATTTGTATAAAGAAGAGTTAATCTTAATTAAATATAATATCCAAAAGATAAAGCTACGTGTGTCGAGATCAAATAACTAGAATGTTTATCCGAATGGCAATGAGTATAAGCTATAATAATATTCAATGATCCAAAAAGGTGAAGTATGACATTCAATAGCAATAAATAACAATAAATGGCATTTAGGTAAATAAACATGTGAGCCACCCGAAAAGGGATGAGATCAGTGGATACTCTTTCTGATAATGATGAATGATTGATAAGCTTTTGAACACTTGAGTCGTTCTTGGATCCAGTGGGAATGCTATGCAAGATTCTTGGTAAAAATGTTGTTTTTGTATATATGTGATACGACAGGATTCTTTCTTACAACGTCAATGTGTCTTTACAAATGAATATATCTTGTCCCCTATCATTGTGTTTCTTTCTATTTATAGGGAACATGTTTCTACAAATCCTAATAGTACAAGTACAAAGAATATCCAGTAGAATATTCTCTTTAATATCTTTTCTTGAAACTAGTCGTTATAACTCTGTCAAGGGTGTTCGACCTTGACCTCGATCTTTGATGACTCCTCGACCTTAATTCTTGCTGACTCTTTGACCGCAGCCTTCATTGTTCCTTGAATCACTTCGACACATGACGGCCTGTGAATGTCTCGCTAATGCTATCATGGCTTAAGTATTTTAGAGGTAAATTTTGACCTATACAATACCCATACAAATTTTATACAAAACTCTTGATATGAACTTACTCATACTGTATGTGGGTCGTGGGATAACAATCCCAATATTTTAATCTTGGGATTATTAATCTATGCCTCTCTACAACTGCTCGTAATATTAGTAAAAACTTTTTACGCTACATAAGTTAAATCCAAAAGAAAAACAAACATGAAAACTTTTGTTTGACGGTGCGCACGTGGGACCTCTGGCCCCCCTCTAATCGGCCAGCGGTTTAATTTCTGTCCGTATTCTTGCCCTGTCGTCTCACACCAACAACTCCTCACGTTGTCCCACTCCTCTCCAAAAATATCCTCCTCCTCTTCTTATTTCTCCTCTATTTCTCTTTCTGTCTTCCCATTTCCATTTCCCTTATTTCTCTCTCCCCCAATCAAAAAACCATGAGAGAAATCTTGCACATTCAAGGTGGGCAATGTGGGAACCAAATCGGTTCCAAATTCTGGGAAGTAATATGCGATGAACATGGTGTTGATCCAACTGGTCGTTACAATCCTAGTAACGCAGATGCCTCTGATCTCCAACTCGAACGCATTAATGTGTATTTCAATGAGGCTGCTGCTGGTCGTTATGTACCTAGAGCTGTACTTATGGATCTTGAACCTGGTACTATGGACAGTATTAGATCTGGTCCTTATGGACAGATCTTTCGACCTGATAACTTTGTTTTTGGACAGTCTGGTGCTGGAAATAATTGGGCTAAGGGTCATTATACTGAAGGCGCTGAGTTGATTGATTCTGTTCTTGATGTTGTTCGTAAAGAGGCTGAGAATTGTGATTGCATGCAAGGTTTTATTTTTTTTCCCCTTACTTTTGCTATGTTTTTATTACTTTTCGTTTCGATTTGCTTTCGTGTGTAAATGTGCCTAGAATTTAAAAAAAAAAAAAACTGCCGACAATGATAGCTGTAATGCATATAAATATTCTCATGTTGTAATGTCTACAGTCCGTGATCTGTTTTTCTTTTAATTTGTCGTATGATGCTCGAGTGAACGCATGCAAACGTACCAAGTACTGTCTGCCCTATCAAAAAGTAAGTTGGAACTTGTGGCGGTCAGAATATATTATTAAGGGTAAAATAGAAAAAAAATTAAAGTGTTTATATCATTCTATTAAAAATAAATTTAAAAACAAAAGCATCCTAATTTGGATCGAGGGAGTATATATAAGGACTTGTCTTGCACATCCAATATTCATTATATATATAGAGAGAGAAATTATTCATTATTCTTGCTCTTCTTTTTTTTATTTATTGTCTATTACTTACATTTGACAAACAAGAAATTAGAATGTATGATGTACATCCCTCTCAGCTTGTTTATAAGTAGTAAGCAGTCTGAGTTATCGCTGGCAATATCGGATTCTGTTACCTTAAATTTTCCTACTTTTCGATATATTTCAAAGATCTTATTGCCTAGTGCTTTTTCTTAGAATATTTAGCTTATAGATCACTCACAGTAAACAACCATACAGGGACGGCCCGATCAATTTTGTGGCCTAAAGCCAAATTTTATAAGAGACCTTAGTTTTTTAATTTTTTTTATTATTTAATTGAAATCTATTTTTTTTAGCTTTTCTTAGATACAAAGTTATAAATAATTTTCTCACCAACAATAACTCCTAATAAGTAATTTCTCAGTTGACAATATAACTAATCCATTTAACCTTTCTTGACATTGTTGTTCTTGGGTAAGCTTTTGTCAATTTTAATTTTAATCCGCTGAAGCAACAGTAACATGAGTTATTAACATAATTCCATAAGCAATTTAGGCATTTGGAAAAGAATTAAATCTTTTTATTTGATTAAATGTATCAATTAAACTGTTATCTTCTAATTGTACTATTTTTCTTAATATTTTTAATTCAGAAAATAAATCTAAACTATCAATATCTAATTGATTATTATGTTTTAAGGAACAACCAAAATTAAGGCAATATTTTTTCAAATTTCCAAAATCTGGCCATCTTAGTTTTTACTACTAAATAGAAAACCAAAAATATTTTCATATGCTTCGAATTGTTCAAATCTATTTTGAAGTGAAAAAATAGTCTTGTCTATTATGTATAAAAGTAATCAACTCTAAAGGACTATTTGACGAAAGCTTTTTAGACGATTTCATTATACAACATTGCACACTCAAATTACGTTACTTCCTATACTACTTTTCCGCAATTTAGGCTTACCTAGTCGTAGAGACTAGGTGCCGTCACGATGGTTCACGGAGGGCGAACCGGGGTCGTGACAGGGCTTTAACTTTTTAATTTTTTATTATATATTTGAAGTTTGTTTTTTTAAGCTTTTCTTAGATACAAAGTTATTAATAATTAGTATTTCTCAATACCATTTTGACCTTTCTTGTGACGTTGTTGTTCTTAGGTAAGATTTTATCAATTTTAATTTTGAAAACTTCTTTCTGCTGAATTAACGGTAACATGAGTTATGAACATTATTCCATAAACAATTTAGGTATTTGAAAAAGAATTAAATCTCTTTATTTGATTAAGTGTATCAATTAAACTGTTACTAATTGTACTATTTTTCTTAATACTTTTAATTCAGAAAATAAATTTAAACCATCAATATCGAATTGATTATTATGCTTTAAGGAACATTCGAGACTAAGGACTATTTTTTTAAATTTTCAACATCTAGTGATTTTTGTTTTTACTGCCAAATAGAAACCAAAAATATTTTCATATGCATCGAATTGTTCAAATCTATTTTGAAGTGAAAAAATAGTCTTGTCTATTATGTATAAAAGTAATCAACTCTAAAGGACTATTTGAAAGCTTTTGAGATTTCATTATCAACATTGCACATCAAATTGTTACTTCCTATATATCACATGTGTTTTGCAAAATTCGGGTTCGATATTCATTTCAAGTGCAATTTCCATGGTAGAAATCATAGCAGTTGCAAATCCTTCTTCTCTATATTTGTTAAAGAAAGAAATCAAACTTTTTCACTTTCAGAACTCTTCTTTAAACTTATATACATAATCTATTAGGTGTAATAAAAATGGGACCCCCACAAATATGGGGCCTAAAGCGGTTGCTTTACTTGATTTATGGAAGGCCCCACTGTGACCATATATGTTTTTACAACGTCAGAACCTTATTTGTGTTACACATTAGAGTACTGTTTTTTTTTTTTTAGACTTGGGAATAATGAACTGTAGAAGATTCTTAATTGGGACATTTTTGTTTATAAAATTTGTTGTTTGTTTAATGAGGCAGGATTCCAGGTTTGTCACTCCCTTGGAGGTGGGACTGGTTCAGGCATGGGAACTCTTTTGATTTCAAAGATAAGGGAAGAATATCCAGACAGAATGATGCTCACCTTCTCTGTTTTCCCATCTCCAAAGGTTTCTGACACTGTTGTTGAACCATACAATGCTACACTCTCTGTGCACCAATTGGTGGAGAATGCTGATGAATGTATGGTCCTTGACAATGAAGCCCTCTATGATATCTGTTTCAGGACTCTCAAGCTCACTAATCCAAGCTGTGAGTTTAATTTCTCCCTTTGGTATTAACAACTAGTTCATTGGTATTAATTGGATTTAACTTATACTATATATTTACAAGCTAAGTGCAAATAATTTTTGTACTGTTAGCGTGAATTAACATGTAGTAGAAGGATGTCTCCCTTATTTTAGGTAACTAGTTCTACTTATTTTGTAGTCTCTTTTACACTATTAGTGTATAGCTAGAAGTTAATTCACACTAATTTATCTGACACTTCTTTGGAGGACGTTTTCTAAATATTTTAGTCTGTCTCACTAATAATAATACTACATTCTATGCAACTTTCAAGAATTCAAACTCTTTACTTATTCGAATGTTAAAGTTAGCTGTGACTAACTAATCCCTTCGGATGGCCTAGTTGGTTTGGAGGGCAGTCATCCATTCAGATGACCTGGGATTGATCCCCCTGCAATGCCTTCTGGGTCGAGCTTGTCGCACATGACTTGTCTAAGTGCAGTTTACATCCCCTGTGTGGTTTGCAAGCTATTACACAGTGGGGGGTTTACCCAGTGCGCACAGAGTGCTCACCCGAAGGGCAGAGGCTGACACAGGTTGTAGCGGTTGCGGGTTTTCCTGGGGTTCCAAAAAAAAAACTATAGTTAGTTTTTTTTTTCTTTTTTCTCTTTATTTTTATTTTATCGAACTAGCTTCTCTACTGTTAATTTATTGTTTTATTCCCATTATGACTAGTTCAAAAAACAAGCTGAATTAACATCTTAAAACTTTATTCCAATCAAATATCGTCGTATAAAATGTACAAGAGAAAGTAGTATAATTTGGTCATTCGTACACAAATTCTAAATCATGTTGATTTTGTTTGCAGTTGGTGACCTGAACCACTTGATATCTGCAACAATGAGTGGTGTTACATGTTGTTTGAGATTTCCTGGCCAGCTGAACTCAGACTTGAGGAAATTGGCAGTGAATTTAATCCCATTTCCACGTCTTCATTTCTTCATGGTGGGATTTGCACCACTGACATCTCGTGGATCGCAGCAATACAGTTCCCTCACAGTGCCAGAGCTCACACAACAAATGTGGGATGCCAAGAACATGATGTGTGCAGCTGACCCTCGTCACGGGCGTTACTTAACTGCCTCTGCTTTATTCAGAGGAAAAATGAGCACAAAAGAAGTAGATGAACAAATGATCAATGTCCAGAACAAGAACTCGTCTTACTTTGTCGAGTGGATTCCTAATAATATGAAGTCTAGTGTGTGTGACATTCCGCCAACTGGGCTAAAAATGGCATCAACTTTTGTTGGAAACTCGACGTCTATTCAAGAAATGTTTAGGAGAGTGAGCGAACAGTTCACCGCCATGTTTAGGCGAAAGGCGTTTTTGCATTGGTATACTGGAGAGGGAATGGATGAAATGGAATTTACTGAAGCTGAGAGTAATATGAATGATTTGGTTGCTGAATATCAGCAGTATCAGGATGCTACTGCAGATGATGAGGAAGAATATGAAGAGGAGGGAGTCGAAGAGCATTATGAATAAGGTTAATGGCTTTCGAAATTTCAGTATTACTGCTTTATTTATTTTCTGTCTATGGATTTGTTATTGTTTATGTTTTCTTTAACATTTTATATATTTCAGTTGAACTTTCTGTTGTATTCATTGTTTTCTGGCTGGAAATTGAAATGTTTAACAATGATCAAAATAAGATGCATTATAGTATGTTGAGAAAAATATGCACTGCATTGTGTTTTATTTCAAGAATGAATACTTTAATTAAGTTCTAGCCAAATATACCCTCATTTACAATTCCTCATCCACTTGGGCTATATTTCCTAATTCCTCATCACATAATTCTACCAAAAGTTATATATGTTCCCCAACTTCAAAGAGTGATAAAGTTAGGTAACAAAAACAAATTAATTAGCTATTTATATTTTCCCTTTGTCGGTCTTATTAAACCGGTGGATCTTTTTGGTTTCTACTATTTTCATCCTCCTCTTCCTCCTAGCCTCTGCAAATTGGGCCTTTCTTTCAGCAAAAGCCCAATCCACCAAATTGACATTGAGATTAGGAATTGGGCCTAGTGGGCCCGTATGATTCATTGAGCCCAATACATTAGCATATGAGTACATGGGCTGAGCTTGTGGCAGTTGGCCCATTGGGTACTGAAACTTACTGCAGGTCTGAGGCCCATGGTCTTTCAACATTGTCATTACCTGTAATTAGCAACAAATCAACTCAATCTAGTAAATAAATATATTCATACAAAGTCACAATTCAAACTGTAATATCGAAAATTTGAATCTTAGGACGATGATGCCTTATTGATTGTGTCAAACAATAACGAAAGAGAAAAACTTAATTGGAAAGAATGTTTGTCAAAGAGACAAGTCAATTGGTTAGGAGGCTACACTTTGAATTTCTTTTTATTTGATACTACAAAAGCTAAGTTGAGAATCATATATTCACTTTTTCCACCCTCAAAATCTAATACTAAAAAATCGTTACACTCATCAAAATATGTTTTAATATAATGTTTAAGCTTGAATGTAAGATATTCATTCGACCCAAATAAGTTTAACTGGTGTATTGGAGATAATGTTCTCAGTTAGGTTATTATGACAAAAAAAAAACAAGTTGAATAAAATATGGGACCCACATTAAAAAACAGTCAGAATTTCTTCAGAAAATTAAAAGAATTAAAAACAGCTGACTCTGATATGGGGTGGTTCCATACTCACCTTTTCTTTTATTGCTTTCAATTTAAGATTGTAGGCTTTTTGGCTGTTGTAGTAACTCCGTACATTGTCCACCTCCTGCACAATTCCCACAGGAAAAAAAAAAGAAAAAGAAAAAAGGCAAAAGAATTTGAGAAAAAAACGAGAAAAAAAAGTACAATACAATCGTTTGAAATAAAAACAGAACTTTTGTCAAGTAATTCACAAACTCACCCCTCTTAGCAATTCTCTGCATCGAGTCAACTTCTCTATAGTATGCATCAATTTCTCTCTTGTCTGCAATAAGCAACAATTCATAGAAATATTTAATAAACAAAGAATTCAAAAGTGTTACAACTCAAGCAAGAAAAGAAGATAAAAAAGACATAAATTTTAATAGTAATTAATTCAGTACCTTTCTTTTATTGCTTTTCTTGGAGGAATATTGCATGGGCTTGTCATCAAATTCAGTAGGGGACAAAGAAAGAGGAGTATTAGGACTTGTTACGTCTGGTTTTAATATAATGGATGTGGGATCAATATTATTATCACTGTCTTCTGCTTCTGAATTATTCCTTTGGACAGAATTAGGTGATGAACATTGTGAGTTAACATCATAATTAAGGCCTAAATTCTTATCGGATCTTCTCCTTTTAGAACTCCATGTAAATGATGAAACGGTACGAGAGCGAGACTCTGATTCTTGAATTAGGTACTTAAGATTGAGCAAAATATCACAGACTTCAATCTCAACTTCATTGAAGGATGCAGATTGTATATTCATTATTTTTTTTCTTGTGAACGCGCTTCGAATGAAACTATGAAAGAACTTTTTGATTTGGATGTACGTAAATAGTACACAAAAAAAAAAAAAGAGACTTCAGAGGTAGAGAGATGTTCTTTGGCAAAATCTTACTTTATACCCATTAATTTCAAACTATTTACCCTTTAATGTTCAGGCCCAAACTTTTACTACTCCTACCCATACGGCCCAAACTATTTACCCGATTATTCATTTATTCTATTAAAATAGTTGAGGAAAAATCAGAAAGAGTGCGGCCTCTTTTCTTCTCTTCTCTCTTTCTTCTTGATATCAGCAATTCCCCAATGCATGTTATTTTCCTTTTTCTCTTAAACCCCTTATGTATTTTTCAGCCTTATCTCTTTAGTTTCTTCTACATATTCAAACACCATCTTCTCCTTTTTACTAGATCCAACAGTCACCACCTCAAAAAATTCAGAAAACCAATAACGAAATACCAAAATTTTTGCGAAAAAAGTATTACCCATATGATTTCTTGAAATATTCTCGTCAAAATTGAGGAATAATTGTTAGTTTGAGGAATTATTATTTTTGGGTAGTTTGGGTTTTGTAGAGTGAGAATGAAAGTGACCTAGAAAGGAAAGAAGGCTTGGTCTTAATTTTAGTAACTCCAGATCCTTGAATTATTTCCTTGTTTGCTACTTCTTGAGTTACTTGTAATTTGTTCTTACAGAATTATTCTTCCATTTCTCTTATATCCTTCTTCAAAAAGAAATTAGATCTGATTATCTGAGAAGTTGACCTCTGGCTAGTTTCAATTCTGCTCCACTTTTTCTTGATTGTTCTTTCCCTAGCTCTTGCTCTTGCCTTGGCTTAAAATTTTTATTTTGAAGATTTCTTATTTGATTCAAAGTGGGTGCTGTTAAATATCGCTTATAATACCTTCTGGAAGTTCATACTGAAATTTGATAGTATTTGGAGCTGAAGTGAGGTGATTGAGATCGAAATTTTCAGCTGAAAATCGAAGAAGAACACAGTTACCCAATAGTATACTGCTACCGCATACAATATGCTGTAGGAGTATATAGCTATACTGCAACAGTATACTATTATAGTTTACAATATACTGCAACGGTATATTATCACAATCGAAGAAGAACACAATTACCTTACAGTATACCGCTACAGTATACAATATACTATAGGAGTATATAGTTATACTGCAACAATATACTATTATAGTATACAATATATTGTTATAGTATACTGTAATAATATGCAATATACTGTAACAGTATGCTGTAATAGTATACAATATACTATAATAGTATACTTATTACCCGTAAATTCACTTGTCATTTCCCTTTTAATTTTGCTTTAAGCTTTTACCCAGCGTGAGGGGCAAATTGAAAATGCAAAAAAAAAAAAAAAAAAAAATTATAGTATGCTATATAATGTAACGGTATACTCTTACAATTAGATCCTTTTAGAATTTTTTAAAATTTTTATTGACAACTCATATTATTTCAGTTTAATAATTGAATTAATTTTTTTAACTCTTTGCATACAATTGTATACCCTGTTGTTATGGCTATATAATATACTGGTATCATATGTTAGCTAATATTTTTTGGTTGTATTAGCTACATTTAATTGGTACACAATTTGATTTTTCTTTAGTAATAATATAAAAAAAGGAATAATAAAAAATAGTAAAAACAGTAAATGAAATTAGATTATGAAGAGAAAAAGAATATAAAAAAAAAGAAGTTAAATGAAATTAGAAAAGGAAAAAAGAAAAAAAATAAGAAGAAAATGAGAAAAAAGAAAAAAGAAAAAGAAAAGAAGCATAGAAATAAAAAAGAATTGGAGAATAAAGAAAAAATTCCCCACAAAAACTACTATGGGTAGGAAATGTAACTAGTTTATGGATAGAAAAATATATGGGTAGACAAGGGTAAATAGTTTTATTTTTGTGGGTAACTGTGTCAAAATCCCATGTTCTTTTTTCCCCTCTCCTTAATGTGTTGTGTTATGGCCACGTCAGATAAAAGTGCACAATCAGCTGATAAAAGTGCACTATCAGCTGATCCTGCCAACAATAAGACCACCCCAGCAAAAGTTGTTACAGAAAGCGTGAGGCGCAGCAAGCGAGTGAACGGCCTTCAACAATGCTAACAGATTTTATATGGCAGCCCGGGAGAGAGAAAACGCTTGAAGCATGGAGCAAAATGGAAGTGGAGTAGCAGTATCAATAAATAAGGAGTAGAATGAGTATTGTAGTAGGCATCGGTTATGTTGAGAGTCTAATTCTTCCCATCCCCCTTCTTTCTGGCTTCTCACCTCCTTCTGTGTCAATTTTCTTAGTCTAGCTCTATACCTTGTAACTACAATCCCCAGTTGGTATTAATATTACTCTTCTATTCTCCCTTTGTTAATTGAGAATGTTGCATTGGTGCTTTCACTGATTCGAACTCCATGACTGGGTTCTCGGGTCCTACTGATACTACCTCCTCGTCCTCGATGGTCCAATCTAAGGAACTTGCTGATCTCGCGGCCTCTGTCGCGGATCTCATGACGGCCTTTGCTGGGTAGCAGAAGTTGCTCGTGGATTTAATGGCTCAGGTGGCAAATTCAACTGCAGTGGCTCCGACTGGCGCTCCGCCCATTCCCCCGATGCGGCATAAGCCAGCGCCCATTGAGATGCCTCGTTTCCATGGTGATAATCCTGAGAGCTGGGTCTTTGCAGCGGAAAGGTATTTTGATTTCTATCATATTGTTGAAGATCATAAGCTCTCCCTCGCATCGTTCTATTTAGACGGTGAGGCTCGAGAGTGGTATCGATGGTTATTTCGCAACAAATAGTTGAGCGATTGGCCTAGTTTTGCCTTGAAAGTGACAAGTCGCTTTCGAGTGCGCAACTTACTTCCGCCGGAAGGTCGTCTATCAAAGTTTCGGCAAACCTCCACCGTCGCAGAATTTCAAGCCCGTTTTAAGTCTATTGCTAATAAGACTATTGATGTTCCTGATTCGTGGTTGGTTCCCGTGTTTACTTCGGGCCTACGTGCGGATATCCAGACTACTGTTTAGTCCCATAAGCCCAAAACGATGGAGGAGGCCCTTGAGTTGGCCCATACCCATGAGATGCGTATTCTATTGGAGCGGGGCGGGCCACCCAAATCGGCCCTGGTTAGATCCCATCCGTTGCTTCCCACGCCCAATTTGAACTCGTCTGCTTCTCATACTCCTAATCGACTTCCATTCAAACGGTTGACAACGGCGGAGATCCAACAACGTCGTGAGAAAGGTTTGTGCTATCATTGCGATGAAAAATACTCGGTGGGCCATAAATGCAAAGCTTCCCCTCAGCTCTTGTTGCTTGAGAACGACGACACCGAGTGTCCGCTACCCGATTCACTGTCTGATGAATTATTGGCAGAGGATCTTCAAAATTTGGAGGTTTTACAGCATTCAGCCATTTCTTATCATGCTTTAGCCGGTGGTTACACTGCTTCGACAATTCGTTTCACCGGCCAAGTTAATGGCTCGTCAGTTCAAGTTCTCGTGGACGGCGGTAGCGATCATAACTTTATTCAGACTCGCGTAGCTACCTTTCTTCATCTCGACGTGGAGCCAATTTCGTCGTTCCTAGTCGTGGTGGGCAGTGGGCAACGTCTTCGCTGTGCTGGTCTTGTTCGCAATGTGCCCTTGGAGATTCAGGGGACTCTGTTGACTTTGGATTTCTTTGTCTTGCCGATGCACGGCGCGGATTTGCTACTCGATGTTTCTTGGCTCGCTACCTTAGGCCCGGTGGTAACTGATTATGTCCAACGTTTGTTGGAGTTTGGGTTGGGCGGACAATACATTCGTTGGAAGGGGAATCCACCATTAGATCTCCAACCTGTGCAATTGCAGAGTTTGCGACGTTTATGTGCCACTGATGTTGTCTCTTCTTTCTACCATCTGGAGCTGGTTGATTCTACTCCGGCTTGTCCTCCGGCACCCCCTCCGGCACTGTCCGTGTTGCTGGATTCCTTCAAAGATGTGTTTACCAAACCCCAGGGCCTGCCACCGGCCCGGTCACAGGACCACGCTATTCACTTAGCTCCTTCTACAGCTCCGGTCAATGTGAAGCCGTATAGGTATCCCTATTTTCAAAAACAGATTATGGAGACGTTAGTTACTGAAATGTTGGAGGAAGGTCTCATTCGCCCCAGTCACAGTCCCTTCTCCTCGCCCGTTCTCCTGGTCCGAAAGAAGGATGGCTCTTGGCGTTTCTGTGTGGATTATCGCGCGTTAAATGCCATCACCATCAGGGATCGATTTCCTATCCCGACTATTGACGAACTCTTTGATGAACTCCATGGTGCCCGATATTTTTCTAAACTTGATTTATTATCTGGATATCACCAGATTCGGGTAAGGCCTGAAGACATTGCAAAGATGGCTTTTCGCACACATGAGGGGCACTACGAGTTTCTTGTGATGCTGTTTGGATTGTCAAATCGCCCTTCGACCTTTTAGGCAACGATGAATTCAATATTCAGGCCATTTTTGCGTCGCTTTGTCTTGGTTTTCTTCGATGACATCTTGGTTTACAGCCCTACGTGGGACCAACACCTGGAGCATCTGGCGTCTGTTTTATCTACTCTCCGGGAACATCAATTGGTTGCCAAACTCGCTAAATGCACATTTGGTCAGGAGCGAGTGGATTATCTGGGACATGTCTTGTCTCCCCACGGGTTGTCAGTTGATCCGTTAAAGATTTCTGCCATACAACAGTGGCCAGCACCCCGCAATGTGAAGGAAGTTCGTAGTTTTTTGGGTCTTGCTGGATATTATCGCCGGTTTATCCGCAATTATGCCATGATCGCCGGCCCCTTAACCGATCTGTTGTGTACTGATGCATATTCATGGACTCCTCAAGCTCAAAAGGCTTTTGAGGAACTAAAGCTATGCCTTAGCTCCACACATGTGTTGTCGCTTCCCGACTTTAGTCAACCCTTCCAAGTTGAGACCGATGCCTCCGGAGTTGGTGTAGGTGTTGTCCTTTCACAACGCGGCCATCCAGTAGCTTTCTTTAGTCAAAAACTATGTACCCACATACAGAAGGCATCCACTTATGTCCGTGAGATGTTTGCCATAACCCAAGCGGTTAGCAAATGACGGCAATATCTACTTGGCCGGCATTTTACCATTGTTACTGACCACCAAGCTCTTAAGAATTTAACCAACCAAGTTATACAAACTTCGGAGCAGCAGAAATGGTTGGGCAAGTTGGTGGGTTACGACTTTGACATTGTGTATCGCCCTAGAAAGCACAATTTGGCTGCTGATGCTCTGTCTCGCCTGCCCTCTGCCTCGCTCATGGCTATTTCTAGCCAATCTTTTTAATTATTTGATCAGTTGCGCGAGGCTAATTTAGTGCATCCTGAGTTGCTTGCCATCCAGCAGAGCATTTGATTTCAACCAGCAGATAATCACGATTATATCTTCAGAGGGGGCCTTCTCTTCTTTAAAGGACGGCTGGTTTTGCCTTCTGATTCATCTCTTCGCCTACATCTATTACATGAGTTTCATTCATCCCTACTTGGAGGCCATGCTGGTGTTACCCGCACTTTCCATCGGTTGTCTTCCAATTTTTATTGGAAAAATAGGCGCCATGATGTTAAGGTCTTCGTAGCTTCCTGCTCTATTTGTCAGCAGATGAAGGATTTGCACCACCATCCAGCGGGACTTCTACAACCATTGCCTATTCCAGATCAGGTTTTTGAGGAGATTACCATGGATTTTATTACTTGCCTACCTTCCTCGCGTGGTAAGACAACTATCATGACAGTTGTCGATAGGTTATCCAAGTATGGGCATTTCATTCCATTGCCGGCTACTTTCACTGCTATCACAGTGGCCGAAGCTTTTGTGGCTCACATCATCAAGCTTCATGGCCGCCTAAGTCTATAGTCACGGACCGAGATCCTCGCTTTTTGCACTCTTTTTGGCAGGAGTTAAATCGGCTTCAGGGTACCACATTGGCCATGAGCACGGCATACCATCCACAAACAGATGGTCAGTCCGAAGCCCTTAACAAGTGTTCAAACAGTACCTGCGTTGCTATGTGGCTGACTCACCTAAAGATTGGGTCGACATGCTTCCTTGGGCTGAATATTGGTACAATATTTCCCTTCAAATTTCGGCTGGCATGAGTCCCTTTCAAGCTTTATATGGTCGTGTTCCTCCAACTATTGCTCGCTATGTTCTCAGTGGCAGTTCCCATGAGCTGGTGGAACAATACTTTCTTCGCAGGGATGAAGTTTTGGGGGTCCTTAAGGAGAATCTGCTTCGTGCTCAGCGGAGGATGAAGAAGTTTGCTGATTGTAAACGCCATGAGGTGCAACTGGATATTGGGGATTGGGCTTATGTCAAGCTTAAACAATACAAACAACATTCTGTTCGTTTTCACAAGCAGCATAAGTTGGATCGAAAGTACTTTGGCCCTTTCAAGGTGTTAAAACGTGTCGGCCTTGTTGCGTACAAGCTGGAATTACCGGAGGAGGCCAAGATTCATCCTGATTTTCACATTTCTATGTTTAAGAAATGTGTGGGCAGTCTGGCACAACAAGTCACTCCCCTTCGCTTACTTGACACTGAGTCTACAGCTGATGATGTGAACCTTGCGGACAAGGTTCTGTTTGGGGAGGGAGGTAATGTTATGGCCACATCAGATAAAAGTGCACAATCAGCTGATAAAAGTGCACTTTCAGCTGATCCTGCCAACAATAAGACCACCTCAGCAAAAGTTGTAATAGAAAGCGTGAGGCGCAGCAAGCGAGTGAAACGGCCTTCAACAATGCTAAAAGATTTTATCTGGCAGCCCGGTGAGAGAAAACGCTTGAAGCATGGAGCAAAATGGAAGTGGAGTAGCAGTATCAATAAATAAGGAGTAGAATGAGTATTGTAGTAGGCATCGGTTATGTTGAGAGTCTGATTCTTCCCATCCCCCTTCTTTCTGGCTTCTCACCTCCTTCTGTGTCAATTTTCTTAGTCTAGCTCTATACCTTGTAACTACAATCCCCAGTTGGTATTAATATTACTCTTCTGTTCTCCCTTTGTTAATTGAGAACGTTGCATGTTGGGACTAGGGTAAATTTGGGGTCTGTGAGTCAAGATCTTAATTTAGCGTATGCGAAGTATTATTTTACGGGAAAGGGCTAAAAATGGCCATTTTAAATTTATGAAATGCCTTCATCAGCATCTGCTGCGTCTTCTTCCACTAAGAACCTAAACGTTTTGAAATTAAAAAGTGGACCGCTGCTTCTCTTTGGGCTTGGGATATTGTAGTAGACAACTTTGGGATATTAATAGCCTGTTTGGCCAAGTTTTTTTGGGGGGCCAAAAGTGTTTTTTTTGGCCGAAAGCACTTTTAGCCAAAAATTGAGCAGAAGCAGAAAAAGTAGCTTCTCTCCAAAAGCACTTTTCTGAGAAGCACTTTTGAGAAAAATACACTTAGAAGAAGTTTTCAAAAGCTTGGTCAAACACTAATTACTGCTCAAAAGTGTTTTTCTAATTAATTAGCCAAACACAAACTACTTCTCATCAAAAGCACTTTTTTTAAAAGTACTTTTGAGAAAAGCACTTCTCAAAATAAGCAGATTTTAGAAGCTTGGCCTAACGGGCTATAAGTCACATACATACAAATACATTGTAAATGTACAAATACACTCAAATAAATACACTCAAATTTGAGTGTATTTGTACATAATATTTTTTTTTTGTATTTTCGTCTGTATTTATGTATTCCGAAGGTTATTTTTTATGGCAGATACCTGTATTGAAATTGAATACAATCTAAAGTAGCTATGAATGAACAGGGGCAGCCCGACAAATTTTGTGGCCTAAAGCCAAACTTTATGAGGGGCCTTAACTTTTAATTTTTTTAATTATTTATTAGCAATCTATTTTTTTTAGCTTTTCTTAGATACAAAGTTATTAATAATTTTCTTATAATCAATAACTCCTAATAAGTATTTCTCAATTGACAATATAGCTAATCCATTTAACCTTTCTTGTGACATTGTTGTTCTTAGGTAAGATTTTATCAATTTTAATTTCGAAAACTTCTTTCCGCTGAAGCAACGGTAACATGAGTTATGAACATTATTCCATAAGCAATTTAGGCATCTGGAAAAGAATTATATCTTCTTATTTGATTAAGCGTATCAATTAAGTTGTTATCTTCTAACTGTACTATTTTACTTAATACTTTTAATTCAAAAAATAAATCTAAACCATCAATATCGAATTGATTATTATGCTTAAGGAACATTCAAGATTAAGGTAATATTTTTTCAAATTTTCAATATCTAGTGATCTTAGTTTTTACTGCCAAATAGAAAACCAAAAATATTTTCATACGCTTCGAATTGTTCAAATCTATTTTGAAGTTAAAAATAGCCTTCTCTATTATGTATAAATGTAATCAACCCTAAAGGACTCTTCGAAAGATTTTGAGATTTCATTATCAACATTCGCATGAAGTAGTTACTTCCTATATATCACACATTTCTTACGAAATTCGGGTTCGATGTTTATTTCAAGTGCAATTTCCTTGGTAGAATCATAGCAGTTGCAAATCCTTCTTCTCTGTATTTGTTAAAGAAAGAAATCAAATTTTTTTCACTTTATAGAACTCTTTTTAAAACTTATACATTGTCACACCTCTTTTTCCTACTACACCCCCGGAATAGGGTATAATAAAGGGAGTTATTTCCAACTTGAAGTGACAATCGGAACGGGATTATTTATTTAAGATCAGAGTCGCCACTTGGGATAATCATTGTGTCCCAAGTCACCGGTTTTAAATCCCGAATCGAGGAAAGATTGACTCTGTTTTACAGTCAGCGAACCAGAAATCCGAGTAAGGAATTCTGTTAACCCGAGAGAAGGTGTTAGGCATTCCCGGGTTCCGTGGTTCTAGCACGGTCGCTCAACTGTCATATTTGGCTCATTTGTTTGATTTTAGTACATGTTTTAATCCATGTGCCTTTTAACTTTCGAAACGCTTTTATTATTATTATTTTTAGAGAATTGCAACGTCGTGAAAATGCGTCTTGAACCACGTTGCACCAGTGCACCCGTGATCGTTAACACATTTCGACTTCGTTGAGATTTGGATTTGGGTCACATAAATGTGCACCCGAATTTAGGGAAGTAATATTAAAGTACGCGCCTAAAGCAGCTACGTGTTTATTATATTTGGGGAAGGCCGTGAAATTTGCTAAGCGGCGTATCCCGAAATCTAAATTTTTATATAAAGCATTATCGAAGACCCCGCAACTTATATTTTGGCGAGGCTCGTGTAATTTTTATTCAGGGAAAGGCAGTCTTAAAGCAACTATATTTTTATTTGTCTCCAGCAGCGCAAGAAAAATCCTAAGGTTTGTTATTGAACTGAAGTAAGTTAAATGGTAAATATGTGTCAAGGCCACCGATCGGGCTCTGAGATAAGCCCAACGAAGGAGTATTGTACCCATGCTCTTCTAACAGGCTGCCAGTTATTTGGGCTCCTGCAAGCTGCCAGTCCAGGCCTAAGCCCAAACGTCCTGGGGATAGGCTATAGGGCCTGGATTTAAATTAAAAGAAGAATTCTGATTCAATTAAACCAAAACTATTGAAATTACTCTACACTCTTTAAATGAAACGACTGATTTATGGGCTATGCATACTGATATTAAAGGCATATCAACATCTAGAATCGAACGTGCATTACACTGAGCTACTGGTTTCATGCTTGGGTTATTTGATTTCAAAGTTGTATTTAAACTAATCCTGCTATGCTACTGTTCTAAAATGCCTTAACAAGTACAGAATTCAAAGTCCATAACAGTCCAGATTAACAGTCCAAATGTATCTATTATTCATACACTCAAAACTACTAACTAACACCAATTACATTTATCCAACTAAACAACGTTCAAATGAGCCTAGATTTGGTAGTATTTCCATTTCCACTTCACTTCACAGCTAACATCAAGGTGGGTTCATAAACGTGTACCTGGGATTTGAATTGAAATAGGAAAAGGAAAGATTAGCAGCAGTAACAGCTTCAGCAGCAACTCAAAGAACCAATTTAAAATCTCAACAACAGACCAGCACAGATTCAGCAGTTCAGGATAAATTGGAAAGCCCACAGAGTTCACAGGTCAAACCAAAATGGCACCAAATAACCAGAGATGAACCCAGGACTGACACAACCAGTAAA
>NW_017671033.1:44939-75156 GCF_001879085.1 Nicotiana attenuata
AATGCAAAAATGCTACATTTTTTTTTTGATTTTTCATATGGATTAAAAATGCACAAACAAACAAAAATGCAACAATTGCCAAAAAATGCCACAAAATTCACAAAAATTTGTAAAAATGCTAGAAAAAATTGTTTTGTTTGAGATTTTGGGAATTATTACTTAGGGCAAAAATCACGTGCTCACATACATAATCTATTAGGTGTAACAAAAAATGGAGCCCAACAAATATGGGGCCTAAAGCGGTTGTTTTACTTGCTTTATGGAAGGGCCGCTCCTGTGAATGAATATAGCTGACTTGAATGTGTATACATCCGAATTGAATAGAATGGTATACACCCTACTTCTTAATTTTTTATTGTTTGAATACAACCGTATTCAATATAGTGAAATTGAATACAATTCAATACTGCACCTTCCGTTATTAAACACCTGTAATCTCTATTTTTTAGGCGGATTACCTCACTATATTTATAAATACAGTCGCACAAATACGTAGAATACATAATTAAACAGCTGTAATCCCTAATTTTTAAGGCGGATTACCTTACTGTATTTATAAATACAGTCGAGCGAATACATGAAATACAAAATTAAACAACTGTAATCCCTATTTTTTAGGCGGATTACCTTATTATATAAATACAGTCGCGCGAATACATGGAATACAGTACACTAACAACGAAATTGTAGCTACGACCAGTAAATATGAATATTGTAGCTATAGCACGTTAATACCCACTTAACTATAGTGTTACTGAAAATTCCTCTTAAATTCAAACCCCTGAAAACTATATAGATCGAAATATGGTCCTCGCACTAATGGTAGAAGCCATGTTAGCATATATTTTAATGTCTTTAATTGATTGGGGGTATATGTGACGACCCAACCCGTCGTCACGTGTGTTACCGCCCCGTTTCCCCCATTTTCTGCTTCTTTATGCTTCATTATCAGTGTTGGGTGTGAACGAATTGATTTGGATTGATTTTAGTAGGAAATGAGACACTTAGTCTCTTTAAGGAAGGTTTGTTTTGGAAAAGTCAATCGGACGTTGACTTACGTGTTAGAGGGCTCGGATATGAATTCCGATGATTCGGTTAGCTTCGGGGGATGATTTGTGACTTAGGAGTGTGATCGAAAGTAATTTTGGAGGTCCGGTGTAGAATTAGGCTTGAATTGGCGAAGTTAGTATTTTGGCGAATTCCCGTTGATAGGTGAGAATTTGATCCGAGGGTCGAAATGGAATTCCGAGAGTTGCAGTAGCTTTGTTAGGTGATTTGGGATGTGTGTGCAAAATTTCAGTTGATTCGGAGGTGCTTTGGTCGGGTTTTTGATCGAATGCAAGTTTCGGAAGATTTGGATGAACTAAGGCTTGGATTTGATGTAATTTGATGGTTTAGGTGTTATTTGTGGTGTTTTGATGATTCGAGCAAGTTTGAATAAGGTTTTGGATCATGTTTGTGTTTTTGGTTGAGGTCCCGGGGGCCTCGGGGTGTTTTCGGGTGGCTAACGGGGAGTTTTGGACTTGTAATGTTGCAGAACCTGTGTTGCTTCTGGTATTTTCGCTTCTGCGGAAAGGGGACCGTAGAAGCGGTACCGCAGAAGTGAGTTATGAGCCGCAGAAGCGGCAGGTATCGCAGGTGCGGAGTGGCTGACCGCATCTGCGGAGTCATAGATGCGACAATGGGACCGCAGATGCGGAATTTTGGAAGACTAAGGGAAACCGCATCTGCGTAAATGGAATCGCAGATGCGGAACCGCGAAAATGGTCTTGTCACCGCAGAAGCGGTTTAGTCCGCAGAAGCGACTTGTAACCGCAAAAGCGGAAGTCGCAGATGCGGCTAAGGAGCCGCAGATGCGGAAATAACTGGTCAGTGAAGTTTTATTTCTCCTTCGCGAAATTTCAAAGGGTTTCATAATTTTCACTTCGGACTTGGAGAATTTGGGCGAGTTGGAAGGGAGAAATCAAGGAACTTCATTGAGGTAAGGATTTCTGAGTTTAAAACATGATTTTATGGTACAAATACATGAATTAAGACTGAAAAATTAAGGAATCAAGGGTCAAAATGGTGATTAGGGCTTGAAACTTAAGAGAGTTAAAATGGGGATTTGAGGGGTCATTTGGACTCCGATTTTGGTGTTCTTTATATGCATAGACTCTGGCGAGATAAGGAATCCGTTGATGGTAAATTTTTTGATTTTCGAGAAGTGGGCCCGGGGCTCGGGTTTTTGCTAATTTCGAGATTTTAGCTATTTTTCGATTGTTTTCGATTGGGTATTGTCCCATTAGCATATTGTGATGTATTCGTTGTGGTTTTGATCAGATTCGGTACACGAGGAGGTCAATTCGAAAGGCAAGGGCATAGCGAGCTAGGATTTTGGCCGGCTTGAGGTGAGTAATAGATGTAAATGATGTTCTGAGGGTTTGAAACCCCATGTTTGCACATCGTAGTGCTATATTGAGGTGACTTGCACGTCGGGTATCAAGCGTGGGGTAGAGCACCGTTAGGAATTGTGACTTGGTCCGTCACGGTAGATGAATATACTGCGTATTTGATTGAAATTCAGCTAATATCATTTTAAATGAGCTAATTGCTATGTTTGGGCTTCGTGCCAATTGATTAAATCCTTTAGGGATTATTATTACCGGTTTCTTACCATTTTTACATATCATTGAACTCAGTCCTAGAATTTAGTACTGTTTTGCAAACTCAGCCATTTTTCTTAAACTTGAAACTTAATTAATATTTTTAAATGAAGTTTGGGCTGAATATTTCTATATTATTGTGCCCGAGAGGCTTATGTGATTTTGGACTGAGCATGGGATCGGGCTGCACGCCGCAGCGGTATGATATTGATATTGATGAGGCCGAGGGCCTAGTTGATGCCACGAGATGGCTTATTATTGCGCTTGGGCCGTAAGGGGCCCCTTCCGGAGTCTGCACACCCCCAGTGAGCGCCGTCGACGATAAATAAATGGAGCGGGCTGCACGCCGCAACGGGTACTGGAGAGTACCGGTCTATGTGTTGCATTGCATATTATTAATTGTCATTTATTTACTTGTCTGCTGTGATATTTCTATAATTATTTTCACTGTTTTACTAGATTTTGTGCTGCTGGGTTCAAGTTGCTGTATTTATAGAGTTACTTTGTGCCTATTCAGGATTTCTCCCTGCACCTCGTGTGCAGATTCAGGTGCACCCACGGAGGCTGAGTGAGACTTTCTCTGTCGAGCATCATATCCGGGAGCATTAAGGTAGCTGCATGACGTCCGCAGTCCTGATCTCCCCATCTTTCCTATTTATTTTATTTCTCATTTCTTCAGACTATTATGTAGTAGGTTAACACTCGTATATTAGAGGCTCAGACTTGTGACACCGGATTCTTCAGGCTGTGTAATTGCTTTATTACTTGGGATTCCGCATATTTTACTTTATTTTAGATATTCAGTATGGTGACTTAGTAATTTATCCATGTTAAATAAATTCATGAGTTGTATAAATGGTCAAGGTTATTGAATTGGTCGGGCTTGCCTAGCAATGTGTTGGGCGCCATCACGATCGGGGTTGGGGTCGTGACAGTATAATAGGATCTTTTCAAATTGTTCACATGTATTATTGCATTAGCTGCTAATTATTAAGTATGATTTATCCACTTGGCTTACATTGAAAAATATAAAAAATGTATAGATTAGAAAATAATATTAATACAGTGTTTTGCGTTTTGAGAGTAAATTTGACTAACCTTCGAATCTAAATTAAATTTTATTAATTTAATATTTTAAAATCAAAATTAAAATATTCAAAAACTGTACAAATAATACTACACAGTTATAATTTTTCTCATGTCAATATGATGAAAATATATGTTTTAATATTTAAAAAAAAGGGCCAAATTTTCCCTCCATTGTTTGAAAAGGTTTAAGATTGCCATTTGTTATAGTATTCGATTAAAAAAGCCCCCGCTGTTACTTAGAAATCCTATTTTATTTATAAGTAAATAAATCGATATGTTCTGCAACATAGAACAAAAATGATAAAAAGATATAGAAGAAATCATGTCATTTTTCTCGACTGAAATCAAAAGAGAAAAAATTACATAAATAACAAAACAAAACTTAACACACGAAAAATTGTTTTGAAGAACAAAATCAATAAATAAATAATAAAAAAAAAAACGGACTAGAGAAAGACAACTAATGTGAATCCAATAGCTTTTAGTAATATTTTTAGTTACCTGTAATTGGCACTATTATCTTTACAAATACAACCAAACATAAAAGGATAGGAAATGAAATCGAGTAGTAGAGGGGTAACATTATTCCATCGAATTGTAAAAGGGTAAATGTCACGATCCAAAATTCACTATATGTGCAAGCCAATAGTGCATAATCAACCTAGTTACTCATTTTTTATTATTTTTGAAATCATGAATCTTATTAAATAAGTAAAGTAAGGTCTGGTACTCGTAGAAAACCCGTGGCTTTTATTTCCAACTTCTATATAAAATATAAATTACAAGGTGAAGTGATAACAATTACGTAAACTACAATAATGAACATCCAGTAGGAACTCCCAAAATTCGGTGTCACAAGTGCATGAGCATCTACTAAGGAGTACAATAATAATACAACATCTGTCTGGAATACAAGTTAGATAGGAGAAAGTAAATAACTCTGACGGAAACTCCGTAAAGTCCCGGCAACAGCCGCGGCTTTGTGCCCAAAAGGCCACCAAACACACACACACACACACACACACACACACACACACACACACACATATACTGCTTTATTGGACCTCTAGTATATATATATATATATATATATATATATATATATATATATATATATATATATATATATATATATATACACACCTGCAGAATAAGTGCAGCAAGTGTAGCATGAGTACGTAAATCAATGCATACCTAGTAAGTATCTAGCCTAACCCCGGAGAAGTAGTGACGAGGGGTCGACGCCGACACTTACTAGAGGTCCAATAAAGCAGTATACTAAATCCTAAACAGATATGAAGCACAACAGTAATAGTAGGATGAAACAGTAACCAGCATGATCTTTCAAGATTTATTTTAATGATATAAACTTCTCAATCTCGTATCCTATCTCAACACTTCGAAAAATATCAAGTGTCAATATCAAATGAATAAGAAATACCATAGAAAATGCAATGCATCAGTAGAAAGAAAATCTCGTGAATATTCAGACAGCTAGCGATATGACGCACGATTATGCCGAGGTCGTACGGCCCAATCCCAGAAGGAATATGATACTGCCGAGGCGAACGGCCCAATCACATCATAACGTGTACACTGCCGAGGGTCGAGCAACACGAACCATAGATGAATCTATTATACTGCCGAGGAGAACGACCCGCTCCCATAAGAGTGTGGTACATAATCCCGCCGAGGCGCTTGGCCCACTCCACAAGAAAGGAAAGGAATTTTCGAATTACAAGGCACGTGCTTGCGACACAGTATATGAACACAAAGTGAGTATAACCTTTACCACTTCTCAAATAACTTGCCAACAACTCAAGGCGAAAAGGCTCAGAAAATATATATAGATATATTATAGGTATATATATATAGAGGTATATATTATATATATTATATATATATATATTATATATATATATAGTATAATACTGTGTCTATAAGTTCAATTACAATTTCAATTAATTAACCCAGCAGAATGAGTTCAAGTATTACATGGTAAAGTCCTAGTCTACCCGGACATAAACGTGCTTTAGCTACGTACGGACTCTCGTCACCTCGTGCGTATATAGCACCCACAACTAATAGTACATAGCAATTCAATCATCTAAGGTGGGTAGTTTCCCCTTCACAAAGTTAGACAGGAGACTTGCCTCTCGCTCCGAAGTTCCATAACCGGCTCAAACGTCACTCAAACACCTCAAACCGATGCCCGTCGCTCCAAAACTAGTGAAATAATGTGCAAAGCGATAAAAATCTACTCTAATACTCATAATAAACAAATTTATAAAAATTTCCAACTCCTCTCAAAAAGTCAATAAAGTCAACTCTCGGGCCCACGTGCTCGGATTCCGAAAATTTTCGAAGATAAATTTTACTCGTAACATTACGAACTCAAATATATGATTTATTCTCAAATATACGAAATTCTAGGTTTTCTTCAAAATCACTTAATTTCCACCAATTTCCATTTTCAAATCCATGTATTTAACTCACAATGTGAAGAAACCACATACCTAGTGATGGGTGAAGAAGAAGCTCCTTCACAATCGCCCCAAGCTCGGTGGAAGATTTTAGATAAAATGAGCCAATACCCGTTTGTGCAAACTTATACACAGCCAAGACGACCTTCATCGCGAACACGTCACTACCCTCGCGTTCGCGAAACTCAACAAACTAAGGCCCAGAATTTCTTCTTCGCAAACACGCCAAGTCCCTCGCGTTCGCGAAGCACAACCTGCTTCAACTCCCCAGTTCCTCTAAGGAACGCGAGTCAGGGCCCGCGAACGCGAAGCTTTGCCAGCTTGCCCTTCGCGAACGCGTATGCCCAATCGAGAACGCATAGATCAAAAGGGCCTAGTCCAAAATTCCTTCTTCGCGAACGCGTGAGGCCCTTCGCATTCGCGAAGAACAAAATCAACCCCAGTAAACCAGCAACAGCAACTCAGCCAAAATTGGTCTGAAGCCATCCCGAAACACACCCGAGGTCCCCAGGACCTAGCCAATCAAACCAACCAGTCCCAAAACATGAAACGAACCTGCTCGAGGCCTCAAATCACACCAATCAATATCGAAACTACGAATCGACGATCGAAACCTTTCTTTAACTTTTTCCAAACTTCGACGAACGTGGCTAAATCATATCAAAACATTCCGGGATGACGCCAAACTTTACATACAAGTCACAAATCATGACACCAACCTATTCCAAGGATCGGAATTCCAAACGGACATCGATAACACCAAAGTCCACCTCAAACCAAACTTAGGAAATTCTAAAACATTCAATATTCCAACTTTCCTGATACTCAACCCGAACATACGCCCAAGTCCGAAATCATCATACGAACCTATTGGAACCTTCAAATCCCGATTCCGAGGTCGTTTACTCAAAAGTCAAACCTTAGTCAATCATTCCAACTTTAAGCTTCCGAAATAACTCTGAACTTCCTGAAATTTAATTCCACCCACACGTACAAGTCATAAAACATGAAGTGAAGATACTCACGGCCTCAAACCGCCGAACGACGTAGTAGAGCTCAAATCGACCGGTCGGGTCGTTACATTCTCCCTCACTTAAACATACGTTCGTCCTCGAACATGCCAAGAACTATTTCGGAGTTGTCCAAAATTACTGTTTAACACCTCATGCACCTACTCGTGCCACCACATTCCATGTGAGCATACTAGCTCGAGCCAGACTAAAGATCCTCCCTATAACCTTAGCTAACAAGCTTTAGAACCAAATTCCAACATCCGGAATTTTCCACGAGACCTGATTCTAACTTATAAACACCGCATCAATCTCCAAACACCGTACCCAACATGACCATGATCCTCCGCTGGAATCACACCATGCACCACATAAGTCGCTTGACCATAATAACATTCTCCGACCATAATAGCTGCAATTTCACGAATATGGTGCCCACAATACACCTCATAACACATATAAGCCATGTTACAACTCCCGCAATACTGCCACGACGGAAGAGATGTGTAGGAACTCATAACCACCTGCCGAATCAACAAATCATGGAGTCTCTCCCCCTGACAAGAACCATTACTCTAAACTGAATAACGATGTTTGCTCTTTAATATACCTTATATAACTCCAATTAAACTGATCTCAGGTGCAATAACCTCGTCTCATCTAGTACAAGCTGCTCAGGCAATAAGCCACCTCAAACACTAACCAAGAACTCATATGATGCCATCAATGTGCCAACTAGCTATAGCTTGAATATGACACATAAGGAAGAATGAACTTTGGAAAAGAACTACCTAGCCCGCGTAACGAATAAAACAACTGAACAGATGCTATGAACCTACCTCAGAGAATGAGAAACAAAATACACAAGAATAGATATAGGGAACCGTACTCAACATCTCACTGTTGCGGCGTGCAACCTGATCCACACATGATATCGTTGTAGCGTGCAACCCGATCAAAACATGATACCTGTGGCGGCGTTCCACCCGATCCGCACATAACAATAAACAAGCAAGTACCCATCAAGCCAAAAATGCTTATATGTATGAAATACCCGAATATCGACCACAATCACGCCAAGTGCAAAAATACAGCCCTAGGGAGACAGATAACGCCATATTCTACAAAACCCAAGCACAACTAAGGTGCGATAAATGATCTGCATCGCGAGAGCTATCCTGTTCATATAACACCACAGCTACACGGGACCACAACACATGTGTGAATAATCAAGCCGTCTCACAACCCACATAGCACAATAGAGTATTACATGGAATAGCTGACGATGGGAATAACATCCAATGCTCGAGGATTCTTCCATAAGAAAAGCTATGCAGAATGAACACATCCGACCTGATATAGAGCACACATTCACATTAGACCCATCAACGAACCCCAAGCCGATTCCGATCATCCCATATTGGGCCAACGACTTTTCAAGGATCCACGATGGCCTATTCATGACATACGAGCAGTTGTCCTGATCCGGAACAAACTCCCGCAGTTCACAACCAAAGGAATAGAGTGCCTTCCAGGCATAAACTCTCACATTAACGATAGTACCATAATCTCCATGCTTAGTTTCATTCTTTAACAATCAAGTGACTAACATGTCACACTTAAACAGATTTCCCCGTGGGATACGCTCCCACAACCTTCCGCACCAGGTAGCAAGGTCTGCACCTCCATACCACCAACAATACTATTGCTGTAAAGCAAATCAAGAATCCGCAAATCAGTACACAAAGCCTCTTACACTGGACACCGTTCTCAGGTGACACTAAAGAAAATACCAGCTTACTCTGAACATGTGAATTCTTTCCTGCACATCCGAGCTTATGACATTCTTGTCAATGCCGAACCGCAACCTTGATCCTCAACTTCCAATTCCCATGTCGCTCACTACACCTATCATGCCTCTACGCGAGAGTACAAGAATTTCATCATAACCCCTGAACTACTAGTAGAATAAACACTTCATTGGCTAGAAACCTTTCACTTAACTCTTTTCAGAAGAACCATTGCAACACGCAACTGAATTCCCAAACCGCAGAAAATGCAAACCTCACGTCGTGATCTAAACCGCTGTAACTCTTTTGGAACCCATTTACACAGCAAGGCCATTTGAATCAAATACCTCCCAAATCAATCAAGTTATGGTGGTTGTCAAGCCCGCACGTACTACCACAAACCACATGTATAACTTAATATGCCGAAGGAACTGATCATTGTCACAATTATGTTGAGTCAAACCATTACTAACCGACCCAACTTCTTCCAATTTACTCTTGACTTGCCTTGGACATAATAATAGCTTCATTCAAAACATAACTTAACCCAATAACACTCATCCTAAGTGACCCAAATTCACGAGACCACATCGTCTCAATACCCATGAACCATATCATACCCTCTTTAAGCGCACAATAGCATCTCCAACTGGTACACCTATTCTGCAAGCTTTCTGCGAATCTGAAGGTATTTCTCCTATTTTTCCAATACCGCCTCGTAAACCCGATGATAACATAGAAAATTCCCATTTTGCACACTCTACTGCAATATCCCGGTCTTCAGCCATATAACGTTAGAACCACTGTTGAATGTCACCCACTCTGACTTGGTCCCGAATATAACCAAAATTCAATGCTCTGTTAGCACATGAATAACCTCCCAAAGAAGCAACTGGATAAATTATTTTCCTTCTACAATACATCCACAAGAAGCGTAAACTCTGAGTCTTCCCAAAACCTGCACATGAACCGATAAGGCGAAATATAGCACACATTTATCAAGTTCTTTGCTCGAATTACCCCTAATGTTTTCTTTTCTTAGTCATAATTGATCCACCATTGCACCGATAATTAGAAACTGCACAAGCAAAAAACCACGCGATCCAATCTTAGACAGTGGGCTTCCCCACTTAGCTTTAAGCTACCATCACATAATGTAGAACCCATAAAGATTCCTCCTTCTCAATTACCATGATGTTGCATCGTCAACCCGCCAAATTTCTCGAAATCTCTTGTTAAACTCTTTATAAAACATCCCGAATTATCAGCCATAATTGCATGTTCGACTTCTGTTGGGTAGTAAGTAGAACTCTTCGTAGAAACTTCATCAACATCACACAACCGCTAACCTGCTCACAAGAGATAACCCACCTGTGGAATTCTATGCCGACATCTTCCAACGACGTTGCACTGGGTACAACAACCACGAATTCAGTAAACCCTCCTAATCCCATGCTCGTCCACCAGCTGTACAAGTCTGTTATTCCCCATTGACATCAACTGAAAGTCTGACAATACGTTCCAAACTCGAAATCACATTGCATCCAAAAACGGTAATCAAATTTTCAACCCCTCTTCATTTCAAGCACACTCCTTTTTGCCATATTCAATCTTCCTCAGTGCAGTAGCCTCCATCCCAAATAAAATTCATAGACCTAGTCACTTCCCTCCACGATTCCCATATCACTCTAAACTATTCTCAAGGCATGTGGCTATCCTACCACTGAATCCATATATTACTCTTCCACTCTCACTTCGGTTAAACCATCTCCTTTAAGCAACTTCTCGACCTCTGCTTTTCATACTTGACCTGCTAGCAATTCAACCACTACAGGACACCTCCCACCATGTCCTTCCTCATCCTTCGCTGCCCAAATGCTGCCTCAAATCGAAACCCATCTCTGTAGCACCTGAACTGATAAATTTTTACCAACTCTAAACCTCCTCGAAGATCATCTCTCTCGAGCCATCAATATTAGAAACACCGATTCGATTCTGAAACCGCTACACATCGCCATCTCTGACAACTGCTTCTAGGCACCATTTCACAACGCCCTACCCTGAAGGAAAATCAAGAAGACCATAACACCGGCGAGCCTTAATGCTTTCAAACAAGGACGACGATACCACATCACAAATGAAAATTCCACCACGCTCGAAAATATCAAGTCTCGTTACTCCATCAACCAAAGCCTGAACATCCATAGTCTAATTGCCTTTCCTTCGCTGGAATTAAATGTCGAACCTCTAAACCATGCACTGAAAAATCCTCCTTTCGATTCATTCACTGCCTCGACACGTAAACAAGCACCCTTACACCAACACTGTGCGATAACAACGCAATCATATGAATCTGTGCATAGCCCCAAAACCATAGGAAATACCAGATATTGAGCTGAAATGATAGAACATCCTTCCGCAAGGCGACGATAATAGCCTGCCCGAATACGCAAGGAAAAACATCCTGCACCATGTCTGCAGTGCCACTACAACTCCTCGATGCCCAATTGATAACAAGCGCTCCATGTCGCATAAGATTGAGTAGGGAGGAAATGAAGGCATAAGCTTCAATGGAATTAAATCGCATGATGAGGAATTAAGAAAGGAAGTGCTCCTAACAGCCCTGTAGCCTCTCGAAGGTAAGTACATATGTCTCCGTACCGATCTGCAAGACTCTACTAGACTTGCTCATGACTCGTGAGACCCAAGTAAACCTAGAGCTCTGAAACCAAGCTGTCCGACCCAAAATCCACTATAGGTCGTGATGACGCCTAACGCCGTCGTCATGCAAGCCAACTGTGCTTAATCAACTTAGTTACTTATTTTTATTATTTCTGAAATCATGAATCCCATTAAATAAGGAAAGTAAGTTCTGGTACTCGTAGAAAACCCGTGGCTTTTATTTTCAACTTTTGTATAAAATATTAATTACAAGGTGAAGTGATATATCCCCAAAACCCGGTGTCATTAGTGCATGAGCATCAACTAAGGAGTACAATACTAATACAACATTTGTCTGGAACACAAGTTAGACAGGAGAATATTAATAACTCTGATGGAGACTCTGTAAGCTGCGGATCGTAACATGGAATGCAACTCGCTGTAAAGTCCCCGCAACAGGCGCGCCTTTGTGCCTAAAAAGATCATCACGCATATATATATATATATATATATATATATATATATATATATACACACACACACACACACACCTGCACAATAAGTGTAGCATGAGTTCGTAAATCAACGCGTACCCAGTAAGTATCTAGCCTAACTCCGGAGAAGTAGTAATGAGGGGTCGATGCCGACACTTACTAGAGGTCTAATAAAGAACTATGCTAAATCCTAAATAGATATGAAGCACAACAGTAATAGTAGGATGGAACAGTAAACAACATGATCTTTCAAGATTTCTTTTAACGATATAAGCTTCTCAATCTCGTATCATGTCTTAACAATTCGGAAAATATCAAGTGCCAATTTCAAATGAATAAGAAATACCATATAAAATGCAAGCATCAGTGGAAAGATAAATCTCGTGAATATTCTGACTGCTAGTGATATAATGCACGATTATGCCGAGGTCGTATGGACCGATCCCAGAAGGAATATGATACTGCCGAGGCAAATAGATGCGATCCCATCATAACGTGTACACTGCCGAGGGTCGAGTGGCACGAACCATAGATGCATCTACTGTATTGCCGAGGCGAATGGACCGCTCCCATATGAGCGTGGTACATAATCCTGCCAAGGCGTTCGGCCTGCTCCACAAGAAAGGAAAGAAATTTTTAAGTTACGAGGCACGTGCTTGCGATACAGTATATGAAGACAAAGTGAGTATAACCTTTACCGATTCTCAAATAACTTGCTAACAAGTCAAGGCGATAAGGCTCGGCCTAATATATATGTAATTTCTAAATCAAGTTTTATAATTTCAATTAATCAAGCCGGCAGAATGAGTTCAAATATTACATGGTAAAGTCCTAAGTTTACCCGAACATAGACATGCTTTAGCTACATACAGACTCACGTCACCTCGTGCGTACATAGAACCCACAATTAATAGTACATAATAATTACATCATCTGTAGGGGGGGGGGGGTAGTTTCCCCTTCACAAAGTTAGACATGAGACTTACCTCTCTCCAGAGTTCCATAACCGGCTCCAACGCCACTCAAACACCTCAAACCGATGCCCGTCCCTCCAAAACTAGTGAAATAATGTGCAAACCAATAAAAATATACTCTAATACTCATAATAAAACAATTTATAAAACTTCTCAACTCTGCTCGAAAAGTCAATAAAGTCAACCCTCAGGCTCACGTGCTCGGATTTCGAAAATTTTCAAAGATAAACTTTACCCGTAACATTTCGAACTCGAATATATGGTTTATTCCAAATTTCATGTCCAATTTCGTGGTCAAAATAAAAATATACCAAATTCTAGGTTTTCTTCAAAAGCATACAAATTCCATGTTCAAATCCATGTATAATTCATGTATTTAACTCAAAATGAGAAGAAATCACTTACCTAGTGATGGGTGACGATGAAGCTCCTTCAAAATCGCCCCAAGCTCGGCTCCCATGGAAGATTTGAGATAAAATGAGCCAAAACCCACTTTTGCAAACTTATACACTGCCCAGACGACCTTCATCGCGAACGCGTCACTGCCCTCGCGTTCGCGAAGCTCAACAAAATCAGGCTCGAAATTTCTTCTTCGCGAACGCGGCAAGTCCCTCGCATTCGGGAAGCACAACCTGCTTTAGCTCCTCAGTTCCTCTACGAAATGCGAGACAGGGCCCGCGAACGCGAAGCTTTGCCAGCTTGCCCTTCGCGAATGCGTTTGCCCAATCGCGAACGCATAGAGCAAAAGGGCCCAGTCCGAAATTCCTTCTTCGCGAACGTGCGAGGCCCTTCGCGTTCGCGAAGAACAAATCCAGCACAAGCAAACCAGCGATAGCAACTCAACCAAAATTGGTCCGAAGCCATCCCAAAACACACCCGAGG
This sequence comes from Nicotiana attenuata, assembly GCF_001879085.1. Lineage (NCBI taxonomy): Eukaryota > Viridiplantae > Streptophyta > Magnoliopsida > Solanales > Solanaceae > Nicotiana > Nicotiana attenuata. The sequence goes on from NW_017671033.1 coordinate 58,968, forward strand.
CCCCCGAGACCCCGTACAATCACACCAACCGTTCCCAAAACATGAAACAAACCTGCTCGAGGACTCAAATCACACCAAACAACATCGAAACTACGAATTGACGATTGAAACCTTTCTTTAAACTTTCAAATTTCTAAACTTCGACGAACGCGTCCGGATCATGTTAGAACATTCCGGAATGACGCCAAACTTTACGTACAAGTCACAAATCACTACACAAACCTATTCCAAGGCTCGAAATCCCAAACGGACATTGATAACACCAAAGTCCACCTCAAATCAAACTTAGGAAATTCTAAAACTTTCAAATGCCAACTTTCCACAATAAGCGCTGAAATGCTTCCGGGCGAGCCGATACTCAACCCCTACATACGCCCAAGTCTGAAATCATCATACGAACCTATTGGAACCTTCAAATCCCAATTCCGAGGTCGTTTACTCAAAAGTCAAACCTTAGTCAATCCTTCCAACTTAAAGCTTCCAAAACTAGAATTTCTCTTTTAAAACAACTCCGAACTTTTCGAAATTCAATTCCGCACACACGTACGAGTCATAAAATATGAAGTGAAGCTACTTACGGCCTCAGACCGCTGAACGACGCACTAGAGCTCAAAACGACCGGTTGGATCGTTACAATAAATTTGATTCAAATGAGGGGAAAAGACAATTGAGGTTTTTATATTTTTTCAGGTGGCATGCCATGTGACATCCACATGAAAATATTGTAAGAACTTTATTTCATATCATTCGACCATTAGCGAAGGGGACTATTTTTAGACTTTTAGGTAACAATAAAGGCTTTTTTGATTGTCTAGTATAAAAGAGGACAAACTTAAACCTTTTTGAATAGTAAATACAAATTTGGACCTTTTATTGATCAATTTTTATAGAGAAACTACCAGCTATGTCCATTTATAAGTAGCTTATTGATCGCGGCCTACTCTGCACTACTAATTAAGTAGCGAGAGAGGGTCGGAGCAGCTTTTACCCGATTTAGGGTCGGGATCGATATCCACAGAGAGCTAGAATTTGGAATCGAGTATCTATCTAGTGTAGAGTTGAATATGTGTTCCAAATTACACTTCTAATCATTTTTGGAGTTTTTGTTTAACTTCTAATTTCATCAACTACTATGCTAATGTAAACTAGAATAAGCTAAGAGTTATAATGCTACGGGTTGCTCAAATGGTTTAAAAGGCACTAGGGTAGTGACTTCCGCCTAGGTGATCAATTGACGGGTACTTGAGTCTAAGGCACGTTTGACATATTTTGGGAGTATGATATAACCGTTGCACGACTTTACCCACTCTACACCTCTCGGTGGTTCGAGTGATTTTGCCCGAATTGACTTTCTCAAGACCAATTCGGTATGCAAATTTGCACAAGCAACTAGGGTTCAAGTCGGGTATTACTCTCTCGAGGTTTAACCCTTTAATTGGGGCTATCAATCTCTTGATTACGCCCCAGTTCCTTGTTGGACCAATTTCGGAGACTTAGGCTCTCTTTCTCAAGAAGAATCCAAGTCAACTAAACACAAACTAGTGTTTGCAACCACTAATTCAACAATTAACCATGGAATTGGTCCAAATATCAAACACCCATAGTCAATTTAGCCCCAAAATACAAGACCCATCAATTGCCCACACTAGGGTTGAGCCACAACCCTAGCTTATGGGTCTAGCTACTCATATTTAAAGAAGAAAAGAAAGAAATAGATGAAAAACAATTCATATTAATTAATTACTAAGATAAAATAGAAGATTCAATGATGAAAAGAAGATAAAATTGCCCAAAATAGCTAGAAAAACCAAAGTCACGAGCGCAGCTACAAACTAAATCTATCTGCTTGACCTAAAAATGGAAAAGAAGCTATTTATACTAAACTGAAAATTTTGGACAAAAATACCCCTGCGGGGTTAGTGCGGACCGCACAAAATGGACCGCGGTCCGCACTATGGCTTTGGACTTGACAAAACTGCTCTCTGAACTTTGGCATCGTGGACCGCAGAGAATAGATTGCGGCCGCGGAGGCTTCTAGTGCGGTCCGCATAAAACGGACCGCGGACCGCATTGGCTTGACATTGAGAAATTTCAGCTCTCTGATTCTCCTCATTGCGGACCGCAGAGAATGGACTGCGGCCGCGTTGATCTCAGTGCGGACCGCACAAAATGGTAGTGCGGCCGCACTGCCTCTTTGCCTGGAAATCATGCTCTCTGAATCTTCCAGTGCGGACCGCACAGAATATAGTGCGGGCGCACTGGACTTGTTTTGCCTGAGCTTTGTCTTGTCTTGGTACTTGTGCAAGTTTCACTCCTTTGAGTTGATCTTTGACATCTTGTCACTTTGTTGATAAAACCTGCAATCAAGCACAACTTGTGAGCCGTTTGGGACTATTTTGTACAAATTCCTAATCAAAACATAAGCAAGAAGGAATATAAAAGGTATCAAATCCCTAGTTATCACTTATTACAAAGATTAGTCAATTCATAAAATATTAGGAATCGTTTGGTAGGATGAATTAGAGAAAATGATGCATGCATAGCTTTTGGTATTACTAATCCTTGTTTAGGACACTTTTTCAACCTATGTATTACTAATGCAAGTATTAGTTATACAACCTATTTGGTATTAATATCCTATGTATAAATAATACATAGCAAACCATGACATTAGCAATACCAAGGCTATTAATGCATACATTAGCATGATTAAATATAAAATTATCCTTAAAGTCCCTTAAAAAGCTAAAGAATATGGAGGGCATTTTTGTAAACAACTAAATTTTTTTTAAAATATGCAATGCATTTTAATTTTTAATACACCACGCCAAATAGTGGATAAGAGATAATCTTTGCATAGCTAATGCTTGCATTATTAACCCATGCATTACTAATCCCTACTTTACTAATACACCTTATTCAACACTAATCTTATACACACCCCTTACTAATATTAACCAAATATTATCAATATTAGCCAATTAGCTAATTGTAGCCAGAAAATATCAAAAGTTTGCTATTTTTTTTGAGTGGGTGTTATTAAAATAGATTGGGTACATCTTAAGGAGCTTGAATTCTCAATTTTGGGATGATTTGGTTGAGTTTTGAGGTGATTTGAATTGAAAATTTGAAGTAGAAGATGAACATTAAAAAAAAAATATGTGTATCACACTGTGTATCAAATGTGTATCACATATGCATCATATTTGCATCAAATGTGTATCACGTGTATATCCATGTATACTTGTATTGAGATACATGTGTCGCAGAAGAAATTTTTGAACTCGATTGACTCATCTATATATTTTAAATGTATTTCACTCATACCCATTGAAAAATGTCCTTGTTTGCTTAGATTTTTGGAATCTTGTATAATTTATTTTTTGTATTTCATCATCTTATTTTCTACCTCATCAATGAATTTTTCTTTCCATCTTGCATCTAAAGTTGTTGATCATGCTTAAATATATGGAAGGAGATCTTTGCGTGTGATTCTTGGAGAGAAAGAATCTTATTTATTTGGATTTTTAATTCTTAATGTGCTTGACTAGTTTTTGTAAGTCTATGATTAATGGTTAAAGGTTGGTAAGTCGAGACTTATTTGAGATTTATATAAGATTCCCACTTTTAGATAGTTTTACTCTCGAAAAATAAAATTTGAAAATTAATTTGGGACGAAGAGAGTATATTTTAAATGTGTAAGGAGAGGATTTTACCATATGTGGAACTACCTCATGATTTCCAATTAAGGTTTATTTTTTTGAAAAGTATTATTGCAAGCTAAGTTTATGAAAATTTTACGGAGCCATGAAGGTGGAAGTCATTGAACTTCTTTGTTACTTCTCCCATAAATTTGTTAAGTTTTGCTCTTAAATTATTAGAGATAACGTTTCTAATTTATATGTGATTCATTTGTTACTTAAAAAGGTTATTATTTCGGTTAAACCCAAAAATTTAGTTCTCCAATCTTGATGTCTCCTTTAAAGTTTTCTAAGTTCAAATTATTTTAATTAAAACATGAAACAAACAATTCTTTTATAAAATCAGAAATATTCACACATTATATATTAAAGTAGAAACTCAGTCCATCTCATATTATTTTCCTTAAATAATGGTTTTAATGATACAAATAGTAATACCTATTTCGTACTAAATATGTGTATTCTTTTTTTCCGATGGGAGTTCTTCTCACTAGGTTTTCTTAATAATATTTTTAACGGGACACATGGTTTATTAATGGATATTTGAGAAGAGTATGAATCATATTATTTATGGATGTCTTTGTATAATTAGATTTAGCAAGGGAAAGTATTTTCTTTAAAAAAATAAAAAGTTATTTATGCAAAAGTGCATCTTGGCCTTTTACTTCTTTTTCCATGCGAATCCGCATTATCAACGTCTTAAGTGGAGTTTTCTTTTATTTGTGCCATATAATTGTTTGAAATTCCTTCCATGAAGGTGGAAGGTTATCTGTTATGCCACAAACAATAAGGTTGTCTCCAATTTGTTGTCCACCATTTGAAACCAAAAAAATCTACACTTGCCTGCTCGGTATCATACTTAGTCTGCAATACTTTTCAAATTTTCTTTGCAGTAGAGTAAGTTCTATCATAATAATCATAGAGATTCAAGCTCACTGCAGCAAAATCTTTACTGCTCCAGCAGTAATCCTCTTCACTTGTCTCCCTTAAGATACAACAGATCGATCACGTTGTATGACTCAAACATACTCTGGACAAAGTTGTTCAGTCTAAAGCTCCACCAAGATGAACACCTTCCTTCAACAAAAAGTAAAGCTCTCTTATTCTTTTTTACAACTTTAACCTCGCTTTTTTAAGCACTCTACAATTATTTTATAAACCATGTTATGAAAGAAAGACTATGTGCAGGAATTCTTTCTTGGATTAAATTGGAAGAAAATGGGTAATAAGTTATGATATCACGGAGAACATGAGATAATTGATGATGTCCATATGATATTCCATCTACTTTAGCTGAGCCTTCTACCAGTGCCATAGCTGCCATAACTGAGCAACCATCCTCAGCCCCTACTACAGTGCCTACTCCAGCTCTGAGGTCGGTGCCTATGCCTACAGGCCCATTGTCTTCCTTGCGGGTCTCTCAGACACTTACGAGCCTCAACAATTGGATGCATGCAGCTACTTCAAAGCTGTCTGAGATCTCTAGTACAATTACAGGGTAGTCATCTTCACAGGCACCATTGGATCCCTCTGACATAGATAAGAAGCTCACCACAATCTTGGACAACCAGAAGGTGATTATGGATACGCTGGTACAGCACGATTCAGTGATAGAGCGGTTGACCAAGCAGGTAAAGAAGATGAGGAAGACACAGGTCAGCAAGAAGTCAGTTGATGCACTTCGAGCTGAGGTGACCTGGATAGTTGAGGCCGGTGATTTTCTTTTTGACATGCTACTAGACCTCGCCTAGCCTCACCCAGCTCCGTCTTCTCACGAGCATCCCGCTGCTTAGCCTGAGGAGCCGTGCCTTTCATTTGAAACTACTGAGGCGGTGCGTGATATGTTTAGCTCTCAGGCCGCTCCTACACACGATGATGACATTCACTTAGCTGAGCCGGCTGGGACTGATGCTGCTAGTGACACTTTGGTGCCTGAGGACACTTAAGGAATTTCTTCGCCCTTTCTGCTCTTTGATCTTATTTTTCTAGGCATTGGGGACAATGCTTCTTTTTATTCGGGAGGGGGTGGAGTATATTTGATGATGATTTGACACATTTGACAATATTGGGATGTAATAATTGGATGATTCTACTTTTTCTTTATCTTTAGTAGTTGTTACATTCATTAGTTATTTTAGTTCTTTATCCTTAATTGTGTTTGTTTTAGTAGTTTTTATATTTTTCTTATTAGTGCTGATAATAAACCTTTGTTTTTTCAATGTCATGGTTCTTTTCAAAGGTGATCTTTTGTGTGAACTGGGTGACTCTTCCCAAGGATAGATAGCGTGACAACTTTATTAAGGGAATGAGTCAGTTTCATGTTTAGATAATAGTAGTAGTAGTAAGTAGCAATGAATAAAAGCCCTAACTAAGTCATTCTCTAAAAAGAGTTATCTATGCTTTATGTGGCACCAACATACTTAATTGCATGCTTATGGTTTGAAACATGGTTTTTCAAAGAAAATAGCTCTAGTTTAGTGACTTTGAGATTCTTGAGCCGACTTTAATAATTATTAGGTGGTTGAATGAAGCATAGTGATCTTTAACTTGACTGTAATCGTTGTGGGTTTTAGACTCTATCCTCTTTTACGATCTAGTTGCGTGTGAGGTGAGATGAATTCTTATTGCTAGTCCAAGTACTTGAGTGAATAGTCTAGAACTTGTCCCGAATGTGTTTCAAGGCGAAATTCTAAGTTTGTTTGGTTTGAAAAATGATTGTAGTCTTTCCTTGGACCGTTTGATATTTCTATTGTCACCCTATGACCGTTCTCTCTAGTCAACCTCTTTGAGCCTTTTTATACGTCAACCTCTTTGAGCCTTTTTAGACTTTCTCTTTTGCTAACCATACTACAAGCCTTTACCCGTTTGATCATAATCCTCTCTTGGTACCCGAACCTTCCTTAACATTTATATACAATAAGTGAGAGTAAGTTTTGGGGGAAAGTTGAGGAATCTAAAAGAGATATCAAGGCATTAAAAGGAGAGAAAGAAATGATATCCATAAAGGATAAAGTAAGAAAAGAAGGAACGCAAAAAAAAAAAGCAAAATAAAAATAAAAAGGGAGATTGATGAAATGCAAACGAGGCAAGTATCTCTAGTATGAGCATCCAGGGAGAAAAAGAAAGAAATGAATAATAAAGAGTGATGGCAAGTCTCTCTTGCCCCCAAGAAAAAGAAATGCCTCTAAGGGTTTGCCAAATATGATCCAAGAAATGAAAAGTGGAGTGCTTAAGGAATGATGTAACCACTTATCCCATATGGTATCATACCCCAATCCAAAAGCCTTCATTACAACCCGAAAGAAGTCATACTTGAGTTTGAACCAAGTAAGCTTACATTAGTGGAGATTTATATTAGGGGCAAGCATATGGTACTTGAAGCTCTACTTGTGACATTCCTTTGTGAGAGAAGAGTGAAGCCTTTATTGCTCTAGAAATTGAGTGTTAAATCTTGAAGTGAGCATGGCAAATGGAAGGTAGAGGAGGAAAAGTTTGGAGTCTACCATATTTTACATGAAAGAACAAGAGTCCTTGATGAATGAAGTCAATTTTTGAAGCTCATATGTCTCACTAGAGTTACATGCAAGTTGTATATTTTTGAAATGTTTGACACCTTGTTGAGAATGCATGAGTATCGTGGGTAATTGTTGGTCCCATCTGAGTATAAATAACTTATGAGTGACTCTTTGAAATGAACTTTTATTTGGAGGGGATCTAATCTATTTGCTTGAAGACAAGCAAGGACTTAAGTTTGGGGGAGTTGATAAGTATGGATTTTAACCACTTGTTAGCACCTTCTTGCTTAATTTTTTAGTCAGAAAGTAGTGATTTTTGTTTCCGAATCTAATGAATTATGTGAATTGCAGGCATGCTAGAGTATGTGAGCTCAATGAAGAGATCAAACTCAAAAATGAGATTTCCTAGCTCAACTAGTCAAAGAGGAGCCGTGTAAAGAATTATGCGGTTCGCATAACTTATTCTGCGGCTGCAGATGAAGATGCGGCCCGCATAAATACAAGTGCGAAACAAATTTACCCTTAAAGCTTTAGAAGAGTTTAGCTGCAGCGCAGTATGCACATCAAATTGTGCGGCCGCAAAAGCTATTCGTACTAACAAGCTTGGAAAGATCAGAGAAGTTGCAAAAGATCCAACCTGAAGCCTCCCTGAAGCGCGGTCCCAGCCAAATTATGTGGCCGCAAAAGCTGAAGTGCAGCCACAGAAGTTATTGTGCGGCCGAAGAATCCCTCCTAATTCAAGAGCAACAGAAGAAAGTGCGCTCAGCCAAATTGTGCGGGCGCAGAACCTCTCGAAGAGCATTTTTGTCAGCGAATTTCAGAGTACTCTATAAATAGATGAGAAACACTTTTTTAGGGGAACTTTTGTACTGTAGCAGCTGGTAGCTTCTAGAGTTAGCTATTTTGTGAAATTGGTGACTAAAATGATAGAAGTCCCATTACTTTTACCTTCTAATTTTAGTTCTATATCTTCAATGACTTCTTCTTTTTTATTTTCCATGCATATGAGTATGAGTAGCTAGATTTTATCTAGGGTTGTGACTCAACCCTAGTGTGTAAAACTTATAGATAGTTAAATATTAGTGCTTGTTATTGATTGAATATTTTTTATTTAGCCTTGTTTATACTTTATATCTAGAATTAATGCTTGCAAACATTGATTCATGCCTCTTTGACTTAGTACTTACTTGAGAAAGAGGAACCTAGCTAGGAAGACTTGGCTAATAAGAAATTGAACTAGTTAAAGTTTTGATTAGTTTGATTAAAGGATTTGAACTAGAGATAGGGATAATCCCATTTGGACTCATATCAATCGCTTAGATTGCTACTCTTTTGGTTTTGGGAAAGCAAATTTGGGCATAATCACTCTTTGACTGAGAGCTACTGAGTAGGTACATGAGAATTGAGAGTCATAACACACACCGATCACCAAACAAGCACAGATTTACTCTACCCATTAGGTTTACACCTAGGTGAAGGTTACATCCCTAGGCTTTTCCCTTATTTCATATAAACACCAAAAACATTTCATTCACTAGTTTCTTACTAGTTAGTTTAATTGTACAACCGCACTCAAAATTGTGCGGACCACACAAGTGTCACAGAGCATTACTGCCCAAGTGAAGGAGTACGGATCACACTTGGAATTGTGCGGCCGCACTCAGCCCTTTTCCCTATCAAAAAGTCAAATTATAAATAGAAGTTTTTCCTTCATTTTACACTTTTCACCCACCATAGAATCACAGTAGCTCTACAAGCTTTACTGAGAGATTTTCACTATCAACCACACACACCTACCTGTGCTCACACATCTAGTGCACTCACTTGGTATGCTTCACTTCATGTTAATCTTTTGTGTTAGTTTAATTTTTGAAATTTTAGTTTCTTTTTAGGCCATCTATTATTAGAGTTCATCCATATATCCATGTGGGGTAGATCTACTGGGTAATCATTAATACATGCTAAAATGGGTTGGTTTAGTTAGATTTGATGTATATACCATGTTGCCATTCTGATTTGTACAAGTAATTGCAAAATCTAAGTGAAAAAGACTGAGTGCCCGTTAAAGTTTGAAATTTGTGGTCGCACTTGAATTTGTTCGGTCCGCAGATTGGTTGTTCTGGAAAACTAGTGGAGGCAAGTGCTTCTGCAGCCGAACATTAATTGTGCAAACGTAGAATTATTAGAATGGCCGCACTTAGTTCTGCACTATTTATCAGATACTTGTCTCTTGAGAAAGCATATGTGCGGGACCGCACTTAAAATTTTACGGACCGCAGATGAATTCGGCGGCCGCACTTTGCCATCGCATTGTCTTTCAAAGAAGAGGTAACTGAGCCTCTGAACTTTCCCGTGAGAAGTGAGGCTGCACATGAAAATGTGCGGTCCGCACTACCATTCTGCGGGCGTACATTAGAAAAGTGCGGACCGCAGATCCCATGTTCTGCAAGCATATTAGCCTGTTATCCACACCGTTCTCCCTTGATACATAAGTCCTAGTTGTGTTGAATGATGATTTGAAACTAATAATCCTTTTTGCTTTGATACAGGCAATGCTTCGATCATGAGGCCGCGGAGAAACTGCCAAGGGTAGATGAGACTCTTCTAGGGGTTGAGGCAGAGGTGCCTTGCCCCTCAGTGTGCCCAAAACTATTCAGAAGAAGACCACAGTAGGCAAAGAGAGTGGTGCAGATCCCTCCGAGTCTAGTTCTTATGCCCCGTCTAGGGAGGCTTCCGAGGGCAACTCCATGTCTATTTTGGAAGAGATGACAACTTCATAGTCCAGGCCACAAGGGCGATCTGAGCCCCTGGATGTGGCTTCATTATCTCACAGCACTTTCGAGGGTTCGGAAAGTGCTAGCAAGGCTTCCGAGCCAGCTGCTCCAGAGTCCAGTGCGCAGGATGTTCAGGATGTTCCAGATGATGGAAAAGGGGGAGAAGGTACATCCACTAGAGTTGAGCGGACAAAGAAGAAGGAAGCATTGGGAAGACAGATATGTGAGTTTGGGTGCTTCACTAACTTTCAGATGTGGTGGCCGGCGAGATCATTGACACATGAGAGGGAGTTTCAGTTGAGGTATCTTGATAGATACAACCCTATAGTGTTGGAGCAGCAGATCGAGAAAGGGATGGATGTTGTTTACTAAGAAGGTCGTAGATGTCAATGAGCACCTTGTCCGCAAGTTCTATGCCAACATTTCACACATTCGCAAGGGGACAAAGATGACCAAAGTACGCAACCTTCAGGTGAAGTTTGATCAGCACACGCTGAATGCATACATGGGTTTTAAGGACTTGGAGCTAAAGGAGTACCTAGAGAAGTTGTCCTTGAAAGAAAAGGCCTGGTCGTGGCTTGCTGAGATCTTAGCACCGGGACCACCTCCACCATGGATCACTGCTGGGTTACCCATTCAACAGAGTACATTGAGCTTTAAGGCAAAAGGTTGGCAGACCTTTGTGTGTAGCAGTCTTGACCTGTGCCAGAATGAGAACAATTTGCCTGTTCCAACTGCAGTTCTAGTGGCTTCTATCATGGCTGGGTACCCGATCAATGTGGGTGCCCTTATGTCGGCCAACATCTCGTTCATAGCGCAGCAGACTAACACGACTTACCCCTACCCAACACTATTGCAGAGTACATCACTGATGCAAAGGTAGAGCCAAAGCCATTTGATACAAAGGTAAAGCCAAAGAAGTCGTTAGAGTGATACTTGCTATAGGATACGACCAACCCGAAGAACAGTGCTCAGCCATCTACTACTACAGGACAGTCTGATGAACCGATAGCGGTAGTTTCTAACACATCAGATATTCTATGTACATTAGCTGAGCCCTCTACCAGTGCAGCAGCTATGCCTCCGCCACCATCTTCAGCTCCGTCTACAACTCCTAGGGCAGCCCCTACTCCGGTTCTGAGGCTGGTGCCCATGTTTACAGGCCTACTTTCTACTTTGCGAGTCTCCCAAATATTGGCGAGTCTCAATAAATGGATGCAGGAAGCTACTTCAAAGCTGTCTGAGATATCTAGTACTATTGTAGGGTGGTCATCCACACAGGCACCACAGGATTCCACTAAGCTTGGAAGTTGCGCAAGATTCTAGACAACCAGAAGTTCATCATGGACACTCTGGTACAACATGGTTCAGTTGTTGAGGACTTGACCAAATAAGTGAAGAAGGCGAGAAAGTCCCAAGCCAGTAAAAAGCCAGTGGATAATCTTGGGAAAAAGGTGACCCGGCTAGCTAAAGCTGGGGATTTACCATTTGATATGTTGCTTGACCCAGACCAGTCTGCCCCAGATCCATCTGCACATGTTACACCAATTGGCCAGTCTGAGGAGCCATGCCTTGCTGCTGACGCAGTGCGTGCGATGTTATCCACTCCTGCCACTCCCAGATATGACAATGATGATATACAGTTGGCTGAGCCAATAAGAGTTGATGCTGCTAGGGACATTGAGATGTCCAAGGATGCTTAGGGAGTTTCTTCGTCCTCTCTTCTTTCACTCTTATTTTGTTAAGTATTGGAAACAATGCTTACTTTTATTTAGGAGGGAGGGGTGGAATTTATTTGATATATTTGACACATTTGGATACATTTGGACTGTAATAGTCCAAGGATGCTTAGGGAGTTTCTTCGTCCTCTCTCCTTTCACTCTTATTTTGTTAAGTATTGGAAACAATGCTTACTTTTATTTAGGAGGGAGGGATGGAATTTATTTGATACATTTGACACATTTGGATACAATTGGACTGTAATATTGGATGATTCTATTTCTTTTTTTTATTTTTATTTTTATCTATCCTTAGTTAGATATTGCTTTCATTAGCTTCTTCAGGTGTTTACTTTGATTTTTGTTCTCGTTAGTAGCTTCTTTTATGTTAGTGGTTTTCATGTGTTTCGTAGTAGTATAGATAATGAGCTTTTGGTTTTCTTAATACCACGGTACTTTCCAAAGGTGATCTTTTGTGTGAACCGGGTGATTCTTCCCGAGAATAGATAATGTGACAACCTTCTTAGGGGAAGGAGTCTGTTTTTATGTTTAGGTAATAATAATAGTAGTAGTAGTAGTAAATAAAAGCCCTAATCAAGTCATTCTCTAAAAAGAGTTATTCATGCTTCATTTGACACCAACACACTTAACTGCGTGCTTATAGTTTGAAACAAGATTTTTGAAAAAAAATAGTTCTAGTTAGTGACTTTGAGACTCTTGAGTTGACCTTGATAATTATTAAGTGGTTAATTGGACCATAGTGATCTTTAATTTGATTGTGATTATTGTAGGCTTTAGACTCTATCCTCTTTTATGGTCTAGCTGCATGAGGGGTGACGTGATTTTTCGTTGCTAGTCTAAGTATTTATATGAATGGTCTAGAACTTACCTCAAATGTGCTTTAAGGTAAAATCCTATGTTTGCTTGATTTGGAAGATGATTGTAGGCTTTCCTTGGTCCGTTTGAGCTTTCTATTGCCAACCAATGCTTGTTATCACTAGTCAACCCCCTTTGAGCCTTTAGCCATTCTTAATTGGTAACCACGCTACAAACCTTTACCCGTTTTGTTGTAATCCTCTCTTGGCGCCCGTACCTTTCTTAATACACTTGTTAAATAAGTGGCTTAAATCATAAGTTTGAGGGAGATTTGAGGAATTTGAAAGAGGTATCAAGGCACCAAAAAGAGAAAAGAAATGATCTCTATAAAAAGATAAGGCAAGAAAAGAAAAGAACAAAAAAAAAATACCAAAAAGAGAATAAAAAGGAAGGTTCATGAAATCAAAAAGAGGCAACTATCTCTAGTGTGAGCATCAAGGGAGAAAAAGAATGAAATGAACAAGAAAGAGTGATGCCAAGTCTCTCTAGCCCCCAAGCAAAGGGAAATGCCTCTAAGAGTTGGTAAATGTAAGCCAATAAAGGAAAATGTGGAGTACTTAAGGAAGGGTGTAACCACTCATCCCATATGGTATCCTACCCCAATCCAAAAGCATTCATTACAATCCGAAAGAAGTCCTACTTGATTTTGAACCAAGTAAACTTATATTAGTGGTGATCTACATGAGGGGCAAGCCTATGGTACTTGAAGCCTTACTTGTGACATTCTTTTGTGAGAGAAGAGTGAACCTTTCATTGATCTAAAGATTGAGTGCTAACTCTTGAAGCGGGCTTGGAAAATGGAAGGTAGAGGAGGAATAGTTTGGAGTCCACCATGATCTGCATGATAGAGCAAGAGTCTTTGGTGAGTGAAGTCAATTCTTGAAGCTCAAATGTCACATTAGCGCTATATGTGCATAATATGTGATTTGTCACCTTGTTGAAAATGCACGAGTAGTGTGGGTAATTATTGGTCGCAACTGAGTATGAATGGCTTATAATTGAATCTGTAAAATGACCTTTCACTTTGAGGAGGCAAAAACTAATCTATTTGCTTGAGGAAAAGCAAAGACTTAAGTTTGGGGGAGTTGATAAGTGTTGATTTTAACCACTTATTAGTACCTTCTTGCTTTAGTTTTAGTCCGAAAGTATTGATTTTTGTTCTCAAAACTAATGAAATTGTGTAAATTGCAGGAATGTTGGAGAACTGGACCTCAACGAGGAAATCTAACTCAAAAAGGAGTGTTCCGTCTCATAAAGCAAGAAGGAGTGCAGCAGGCCAAAAGTGCGGTCCGCAGAAGAAAGTGTGGACCGAAGAATTACCTCTGGGGCGCAGATCTAGTGCCTGAAGCTCAGGGGATGATTAGAAAAGTGCAGACCGCACACAAGTTGTGACTGCAAAACATGATCGCACTGACAAGAATTCAAAAAGTTCTGAGAGTGTGCAAAACAACCAAGAATGAAGCCTTGCCAAAAGTGCAGCCGCAGGAGGAAAAGTGTAGCCGGAGACTAAATTGTGCGGCTGCAGAAATCCTCCACCTGTAAAGCCAAGAGAAGTGCGGACCGCACCTAGAATTGTGCGGCTGCAGAACCTCCCAAAAAGCATTTTTGTCAGCGAATTTTTGGGCCAATATAAATAGACGGGAAATTTTTTTTTTTGGGGCAAGTTTTAAAGTTTTTAGTGCTATAATTGTTATCTTTTACTTTTGGTAACTAGTGACCGTTTTGGGTGAAGAATTATTAGTGTTATTAATTTAATTTTGTATTATGGCTTTAATTAGTTCTTCTTCTTTATCTTCTTCAATTTCTATTATGAGTAGCTAGATTTTCTCTAGAGTTGTGACCCAAACCTAGTGTGTAAACCTTATGGTAATTAATCTAATGTATATTTATGACTGAGTGTTTATTATTTAGCCTTGTTCATGCATTATTTCTACAATTAATGGTTGAAAACATTGATTCATGCCTATTTGACTAGATCTCTACTTGAGAAGAAGGACTTAGTCTAGGAAAATTTGGCTAAAAAGAAATTGGGCTAGTTAAGGTTTTGGCTAGCCTAATTAAAGGGTTTGAACTAGAGATAGGGGAAACCCAACTTGAGCTCATATCAACTATTTGAATTGATACCCAATTGGACTTGAGAAAGCCAATTTGGGCAAAACTACTCTATAAACGAGAGGTATTGAGTGGGTAATTTAGAGTTGAGAGTTATAATACACCCCGATAACTAAAACATGCATTAACGTAATTTACTCATTAGGCTAACACTTAGGTGAAGATTACATCCCCGGGCCTTTTACCCATTTGATAAAAACAACAAAAAAAATTACTCGTTTTCTAGTCTATTTTCCTTAGTTGATCATTGCTAGTGTCAATTTTAGAAGTAGATAACAAAATCCCTTATTTGGAAGTGTAATTGAGCTATTTCATCTACGCTCATCAAGTGTACACCCTAACACCTATACATTAAATTCCATGTGGAAATCGACCCAGATTCTTGTTGGGTACTATTCTTTCAACGATCGTTCTTACTCACTATTGAGTGTGGATTGGGTATGGATCAATGCATAATAGAAAATGCAGAAGATTAAATGACACAGGGCAGTTTATACTGGTTCGGATTCAATATGAATCCTAGTCCAATCACTTTGGATTGCAATGGTGATCTCTTTAAAGCTCCTGGGTATTCTGAGTATAAGTGTGTTGGAGAGATTCTTATGCATGCCAACTGATTTCTTATGCTAAGTAACTCTCAATTCTTTTGATACAATGCCTCACTAATATTTCTCTCTCTTTTTTTTCTAATTGTTACACAGTAATTCTATTTGAAATACAATGCTCGTAAAGAGTAGAAAAAAGAGCTTGAGGTTGGTTAGAGCAAAGCATATTTTTATCTTCTTGGTCACCGACTATAAATACAATTTGAGATGAGATTTGCTTTGATTCTTGATTGATACAGACTTGAGAATGGCACCCCAAATGAATTGATCTTTGGAATGAATCTTGATTGATGATTCTTTCCAAGAATAAGTGTAAAGCTCCTCACGGCTAATCCTTGAATCATGGTAGAGTAAATGCTTTCCTTCATTAGCACATTCCTTTCTTTACGCCTTGCTTTGCTTCTGGAATACTGTTTAAACTTGGGTACCTACAATAAAAGAGTAATGTTACTATTCATCATTAAAAACTTAGATCTAGCAATTATTTCAGGCAATTCAGATGCCTATAAAAGGGGTCTTGCCTTTCGTTCGCCGATCATCCTCACAACTTATTCTTTTTCTTCAATTAATAAAGAGTTATTTCTTTCTCTTCAATTAATAAAGAGTTATTCTTTTTGGAGTCGTAGAGTAGACAAAATTGTTGAGCCACGTAAATCTTATCTTCTCTTATCTTGTCTTTTGCAATTTATTGTTTTTTTCTTTTAAATTATTTTTCCTCTATTGGCGTGGCTCGCTTCCCAAGAGTTGTTGCCTCCAATGGTGTTGGAATGGAGCGGGGTCAAAACTATAAAACATATATATATATATATATATATATATATATATATATATATATATATATATATATATATATATATATATAACTTTTGAAAAGACAAAGAGGTGCTA
>NW_017671033.1:75176-124691 GCF_001879085.1 Nicotiana attenuata
GATATATATAAAAGATGATATAGTGTTTGACGTCTAAAGTTCAGATTCCCATATATTTCTTTGGGATATTTGCTGGAAGTTGGGACGACGAAACTCTTAACTATTACGGAAAATTTGTATTCTTCCTACTACAATAGAGGGTTAAAAAGGACGATATGAGAAAGCTGAAGTAATTGGATTATGAAACAAGAAAAAATGGAAAGAACAGAAGAATTTCTAGTTGTGTCTTGTGTGTGAATTAGAGGGGGAAAATTTTCTATCCAAGAATATTCAATTTAGTGACAATACAAAAAAGATTATACTATTAGATTATCTTTATTTATTATACCAAATAATTTAATTTATTTTTGAAATTATAAATTTCATTTTTTATTGAGAGTTACCTATATAAATACTGTCTTGAATGCTTTGATAATGTAAGAATTAATATCTAATGTGGCTTTTGATGTGTCGAGAAGAAAAGGTGGACCACCTTTTTTAAATGGCTGGCATCCTTAAACCACATGAACAAAAACGGATAAACTTCACTGCGGCCTTTGTCTTTTACCACATTTGTCTGTTCATAATACGTGTAACGACCCGACCGGTCGTTTTGAGCTCTAGCGCGTCGTGCAGCAGTTTGAGGCCATGAGCAGCTCCACTTAAGGTATTATGACTTGTACGCATGGTCGGAATTGAATTTCGGGAAGTTCGGAGTTGATTTGGAAAGAGAATTCTCATTTCGGAAGCTTTAAGTTGAAAGAATTGACTAAGATTGGATTTTTGAGTAAACGACCTCGGAATCGGGATTCGATGGTTCCAGCAGGCTCGTATGATGATTTCGGACTTGGGCGCATGTCCGGATCGGGTTTTGGAAGACCCGGGAACATTTCAGCACCTATTGTGGAAGTTAGCATTTTTGGAAGAATTTCATAAGTTTGGGTTGAAGTGCATTTCAGTGTTATCAATGTCCGTTTGGGATTTCGAGTCTGGGAATAGCTCCGTATGGTGATTCTGGTGTTGGGAGCGTGATCGGAAATGAATTCGGAGGTCCGTGGGTCATTTTGGAGTCATTTGGCTAAATATAGAAATTTGAAGGTTATTGAAGAGTTTGACCGGAAGTGGACTTTTTGATATCGGGGTCGGATTTCGATTCCGGAAGTTGGAGTAGGCCCGCAATGTCGAATATGACTTGTGTGCAAAATTTAAAGTCAATCGGACGTGATTTGATAGGTTTCGGCATCGAATATAGAAGCTTGAAATTCTAAAGTTCACTAAGCTTGGATTGGAGTGCGGTTCATGGTTTTAGCGATGTTTGATGTGATTTGAGGCCTCAAGCAGGTCCGTGTTATGTTATGGGACTGGTTGATGTGATTGGATGGGATCCCGGGGGCCTCGGGTGTGTTTCGGGGTGGTTTCGGATCATTTCGGGCTGTTTTGCAATAGCTGATGCTGGTATCTGGTGTTGTTCTTCGCGTTCACGAGGACCCTCTCGCGTTCGCGAAGAAGGATTTGGCTTCAGGGACTTTGTTCTTCGCGTTCGCGAAGGGATCCTCGCGTTCGCGATGAACGAAATCTCTGTTGCATAGGTCTGACTTCGGAGGCTTATATCTCGCAATCTATAAAGAATTTGGAGATGATCCAAAAATAAAAGTTGTAGAACTTTGTGTCTAGTTTTCAGAAAGGTAAATTATTTAGCATTTGGATTTGTGTACAAAAAGTTATGGCGGGTACTCTACAGGCTGTCCGGGAAGATGAAGAAGAAATTTGTGTTGCAGAGGGATGACTTTGACAGCTTATATCTCAAAATCTATAAGGAATTGACAAATTTACAAAACATAAAAGTTGTAGATCTTGTTGTCTAGTTTCCAAAATGTTAAACCATTTGTCATTTGGAGTTTTGTACAAAAAGATATGGCCTTTATACTAGAGGTTGTCTGAGAAGAGTTTGAAAAATGGTTTTTGAGAATTTTCTTCTTCGCGAACGCGACGGGGGTCTCGCGAACGCGAAGAGGAGTTGTCTGGGCAGTGTATAAGTGTAAATAAATGGGTTTGGCTCATTTCATCTCATTCCTCCATGGGAGCCGACCTAGGAGCGATTTTGGAGCTCCATTTTCATCATCCATGTCAAGGTAAGTAGTTCCCATTTATTGCAAGTTAATTACTTGGATTATATCTAGATTTTAACATGGAAAATTATGGGAAATTAGTGAAAATTGGGGTCTTAAAGAAAAACCTAGAAATTTAGTATTCTTGGAATTTGACCACGATTTGGGCACGGAATTTGGAGTAAATTATATATTTGAGTTCGTGAGGTTATGAGTAGACTTTATCTTCGAAAAATTTCGGAATCCGGGCATGTGGACCGAGGTTAATTTTGTCAACTTTTTGATCGGGGTTAGGAATTGTTATAAATTGGATTATAATGAGTAATTGATCATATATTAACGAGTATACATAATTATTGGCTAGTTTTGGAGCAATGTGCATCGATTTGAGTTTTCGGACATGGAATAACGGTTATGGAACTTCGGAGCGAGGTGAGTCTCCTTTCTAACCTTGTAAGAGGGAATTGTCCCCATAGGTGAGTTAATTGGTTATGTGCTCCTATTTGTGGGGGCTACGTACGCAGGAGGTGACGAGAGTCCGTGCGTAGCTACTATCATGCTTATGTCCGGTAGTCTAGGACCCAAAATCATGTTTTACTTGTGATAATTGTAACCTTATTGATAGTTTAAATTGCTTAAATCATACCGAAGTGGCAAATGACTTTCTAAAAGAATTAAACTCATCTTCTTGACTTGTAAAAGAGAAATTTACATCTCCTTGAATAATTATTTCCCTGATGAAGTCTTCACTGACTGTTTGAATGTGTGTTTCTATATGTACCTGCGTCGCATGTATGATTTGCGAGCAGGGTGATTGTTTATTTATATTTGACCGCGTCGCATGTACGATTCGCGAGCGGGGTAATAGATGCATCTATGGTTCGCGCCATTCGACCCTCTGGTAGTGCATAGTTTAAATATTGTTAGATCGGGCCGTACGACCTCGGCATGATTTGCGCATGCTTGTATTGCTTGTCTTGATATTTATAAATGAGGACATTGCTTTCCCGAATCGAGAATAAATGTATAAATGATGAAAACGGATTTGGAAATTTCCCTATGAATAAAAGAATTGTTTACTTGCTCGATTTTATTGAGTTATAGCCATGTTTATAGAAATCCTTGATTTATTGTACAATTGGTATTTTATTATTGGACCACTAGTAAGTGTTGAAGTCGACCTCTCGTCTCTACTTCTTCGAGGTTAGGCGGGATACTTACTGAGTACACGTTATTTTCGTACGCATGCTACACTTGCTGTGCATTTTTGTTGCACAGGCACATGCACCTCTAGTGGCCTAATGGGCGTAGCAGTACGGATGATACAGAGCTTAGGTGAGCTGCATCCCTCGAGACGACCCACAGCCAGTAGAGTCCCTTTCAGTGTATTATATTTACTTTATGTCCAAGTTTGTATTCCGGACAGCTATTGTACTTTATTGGATTTCCTAGTAATTGCTCATGCACTTGTGACACCGGGTTCTGGGATGATTTCGGGATTGTTCAGTAGTTTTGTAAAGACATCATTATTTATTCAGTGGAACTTATTATTTATTGTTTAAATGTATAAAAGAAGTGATTTCAGAAATATCTAAAACGAGAAATTTCTAGTTAAATGGTGTTGGCTTGCCTGACAGTGGTGTCCGGCGCCATCATGACCCTTAGTGAATTTTGGGTCGTGACAATGTGATAACCTATATATACTAAAATAATAAACCAAATATAAGGATAAACCATGAGGAAAAACTTTCGAAATTTACTTGCCATCAATATATATATAACTTAATTCTACTGTATAGAAGAGCCCTAAAGCAAGCATTACTTTCTCCTATATAAGAAGAGCCGTAGAAACAGGTGAAGCAGGCTCCTCTTCGTCGACATCCCTGCTTCACCGGTAACATATTTGCCATTGCTTTTGCATATTATTGCACTAAATGCCATCACATAGTTTTGGTAAATAAAGGGAACTTCTGAGCCATTTTAAAGGCCCAAACAGCTACACAAGTTCCGCGAGCACGTGTGGGTAGTTTGCTGAATCATGGCCCCACCTTATTTTACTGTATTTGCTGGCTGTCATACCAACAGGGCCTACTAAAATTTATCATTTCAAAAATCTAGCTCTTCTATTTGAATAGATTTACCAAAGAGTAAATTTCATCAAAATAAGTTTCCGTTAAAACAAGAAAAAGTAAATGAATTTGCATTTCACTGCGTGCGTTTCTCCAAGGTCATTGTTAATTATAGATATAGATTAGCTCTGTTACTAATTGGTTCATGGAGAAGTAGGTTTAAGCAATATTTGCATATGCTGCTCCGGAAAAGGTTGTTAAATCAATTCACTAATATGGAGAATTTAGTTTGCAATTCTTGAAATTTGTTGAATAAATAATACACAAATCAATAAACCAGTTAAATAAGAAAGATAAGCGTTAGAAAATTTAAAGTTTAAATTTGATTTTCTTCAAGTTTTGAATAATTTTGTGTGATCGGTATTAAGAAATCTCTTTCTTCTCTATTAATAATGTACGTTATAGAAACTCCAGTTAAATAAGGGAGATAAATATTCTCTTCATACATTTGTTTGAATATAAATTGAAGTTCAAAATTCATTTTCTTCAAGTTTTGAATATTTTTGTAGGATTAACTACTAAGAAATATTTCGTATTACTCCTCGGTTTTATTTTATATAATGATATTTGAATGGATCGTGAAGCTTCAGCAAGAAAAGAGGACATTTTACACATACTAACGGTACTCTTAGAACTTGGGTCATATACATGCTATAATATTTTTATGGTTATAAGAGCATGTCATTAAAAGTAAACTAAAAAGTTTAAAATTAAAGAATTTTCAAATATAAAAGTTGCCGCTCTTGTTTCTAGAAAAGTAAAAATGAAAGAATGTCATATATAATGAAACAAAGGTAGCAGAAATATTTAACCATTTTTTCCTTTATAAACATGCTAAAAGAGCAATAAAAATGTGTTATCTTTTTGGGAAAGACTAAGAAAAAAAGTTTCACGTAAAATGAACAAATGAAATTAAAAAAATATTGAACTGTTTTTTCCCGGTACAGGAACAAGTTGCTATAATAATTTCTTTAAAAGACATTAATTCTACGTCGATCATTGAACACCAACCTTGGCGTGCTCCAATAGTTAAGTTTACTTGAATCACATTGCATTTGACATTTCATACAATTTCTACCCTAAAAAACTACAATTTAATCCAAATTGTTGGGCCCGTGCGCAAGCACGGGCAAACAACGCTAGTAATATATAGAAGAGCGAGAGAAGCAGCTGAAGGTCGTCATGGGTGCTTGCTGCTAAAGGGTATTCTGGTCATTTCATATTGCTCCTTTATTTGGCTGAAAGCTAACGTGTGTGAATCAACTTTACAGCTGGTGCAAATACAAGAAGTCTGCGGCGCTTTTGTATGACAGATAGGTCACTCTCTATCTCTATCTATTCATCTTCTTTGTTTTTCTCTGTCTGCATTCTACTACTTCATCCTCTGATTTCTTCTTTGTTTCAACTTTCAAGTGAGTGAATAATTTGTTATCACTGTAATCTATGAGTTTGTTTTGAATTATTGTAAGTTCTTTGCTGTTTTGATAGCAATTTGGTTGCTACTTTCGATTTTACGGAAAAAATCTGTACGTTCCCCTTCAATGTTGAATTTTATCGATGTCATTGCTACTTGTTTTTTGGGGGTTCCCTAGTGCTAGCACAGTGTCGTATGTTAATTAGTCAATTTTGGGTTTTACTGATTATGCTTTTTGAGAAATTTTGGACTGATTATACATCTAAATCTCTTTATATCTCTTTATATGCTTTTCTCTACTGTTGCTTTGAATAATATGTTACTGTTGCTTTCTCTACTGGGTTTTACTGTTGCTTTGAATAATAATATGCTTTGAATAATTGTTGCTTTGTATGTGAAACAATTTACTAAGAAATTTTAGTGATACCAAGAACAGAACTTCTTCCATTTTTCTTCATACAATAAGTTGTTTTCTTTTTCAGAATATATGTCAAAACATTATTGTGCCTCAAATATTTATCTATCTTTCTTCTATAAGTTTATTTATTTTTTCCCGAAATGTTAACTTATTTGTTTGAATAGGTTGATTATTGTTTCTTAAAATATTTGGTTGTGCTTCTTGGTTTGTGTTTAATCCTGGGATTTGTTCTTGCAATTTTACACTTATCAATATACAAGTTATATTGAGAAAATGGAAGAAAGACTTAGTATCAGTGAAATTACACCACTAACTACAGAATGGACTTGTAAAGTCCAGACTGTAGATAAATTTCGGCCGCGAGACAGTAGAGATCAGCGAGTTCATTTTCAGACAATAATTGTCCAGGATGTAAACGTAAGTCACGTTACAACCATAATTGTAACATAACATCTTCTCACTTGTACTCTTCCAATAATTACTGCGTTATCATTCTTGATAACACTGTAGGGGGAACAAATTTGTGTAATACTCTATGGTGACGACATTAAACGATGTGATAACTTGTTCGAACTTTTTGAGACATATCTGATTTCAACTGCGAAGGTTAGAAATCCGCAGCCTTATTCACTACATATTGGCCAGTTTGAGTGGATCGTTGACAGATTCACTATTGTTGAGTCTATCCCAAAAACTAAAGAAAAGGAGGCACCGTTACCTCCTCCGTCGAGACTGAGTGCGATTTCGTTCGCGGACGTTGAACAACAGCCTTCTGGTGTTGAATTTGGTATGTTTCAAATAACCCTATGCCTTATAAGAGCTTAATTTCTTCGGACCCATGGTCAATGCAAGTATATTGGTTTTACCTACATTTGTTTTTTGTTTATAACAACAGATCTACTAGCTGTAGTGGCAAACTGTGGTGCAATGCAATACACCGCTGATCAGACTAAGAGATTTCAAGAGGCCATAGTTATGGACAATACGTGAGTCATTTAATTTTCTGTTACATAACAAAATCTCTGACACTTATAAAAGTACATGTACAGGAAGAAACCTCTTTTCTTCACTATATGGGAAGATTTGGCAAGCAATGAAGGAATTGAGTTACTGAGACAAGTGAGGCAACTTCAAGAATATCCTGTTATTCTCGCGAAACGGATAGGTACCACAACATACCATGGTGGTAAGTTCATGAAGTTCCTATTTTTACATATGGATAATGGTTCCGCGTTGGTTATTAACAAAATTTGCATACACAGTTTCCCGTTTGGCAACAAGATACAACTCAACAATCTTAATCAATCCCCTATATGTGCAAGCAACTGAATTACGGAATTGGTACAATACAAACTGTGCTTAAAATGTATCACATCATTATTCAATTATAATTTTTTCTGTGAAAAAAAAAATTTGTCTGACATTTCATGTGCGAATTACAGGGTAGATGAGAACAAAGAAATGTTAATCGAATACACAGTGAAGAGTTCAGCGGAGTCAGCTTCATCGCTTAATCTTGTAGCTGTTGACGATGAAATATTATCTGTTTTATCTATTGCTACTCAAACCTCCAGTGTGAGTTCAGTAAATTACAATATGGATAACTGTTAAACCTCCAGTGTGCCACACCATGTATCTTTTANGAGTCAATACTTGGGGCTAATGCAAAAGCAACTAAGAAACGGAAAAGGGAACTAAGTACTCTACTAAAGCCGCAGTCAAGGTTAGAATATTTGCATACTGCTCTCATCCATACAATTTTTTATGATATTTGTTTCAGGATTTGTTTTGTCTTTCAAAATGGTGTTCCATTTCGAGATATTAAAAAAAAAAGTAGTGTTTGCTAAGGAGAATGAATTGATTTAGGTGGTGAAAATCATGCAATAGTTTATTTTAAAGCTGGACAACTTAGACCTTTTAGCTGCACATGTAAGGAGTCGAGATATTTTTTTCCTGCATAAGTTTCTTGATTAAATTTTGGCTTCCTTTTTGGTCTCATAAAATTTTGAAATGCCTGATGAGATATCTATTCTCCTTGATTTTTTATATACTGACAAATCACTTACATAACCATTTTATGTCACCATGTAATGTATGTACCGCTAAAGCTCTCTTTGGGAGGTAAGTTGAGTTATCACAATACAAGAAAAACGTCATATTTAGTGTTACCCACCTCTATGCCGGCTTGAGTGAGGCAGCTAACATCCCACAAGAATAACCATGGATATGTCCCATTACAGGTACATATTTTGTAGTTATTGAGAGTGAGATGTTTGGATAGGTTGACTTATGCAGTTTCGTGGGATCTGTTTGGAAGTGTTAAACGTAATGTTTCAAATATGAAAATAAAATCTCTCTTTATTTGTACAGATTGTCAAGGCAGTGATGTTCGCTGAAATGGTATGCGATGTACAGAGACATTTTGACAGATCATACCGATCTTTTAACAAGGTTTAGATAGTTGGCCGCCTTAACAAAATGTTCCACATTTTTTGCCTAAATAGTTGTCAGTAGTGTATGCCTATGTTTTTTAAGGCAATTGGTATTATTTTTTGGATCTTGGAGCGGCCTCCAAATATTGTATAATGACATCTTATAATTAGGATCCATGTACATTTCCGAAAGTTTGCGACGTTTATCCCATGGTGTTTACTTTTCTACTACTGATGTCTACTTTTACTATTTAACAAAAGAATTATAGATGTATAATGGGTTTCGGCGTCATAAAAAAGAGCTAAACAGAAGGATTTCCTCTGTTTTGAGAGGTTATTTTCGATTTCGGATGCTTCGTTACAATCTCTTATGGCTTGTGGAAATTCCTGGAGATTTATGACGTGATTACAAAGAGCTAAACAAATGGATCTGTTTTCAAAGGTTATTTGAATCAAGATTTTTGTACCATGTATTACTAGCTTCTTCTTCTTTTTCTTCTGCAAACAATGAAGTGGTTCAACATTACTCTAGAAAGCTAACTAATGAAATTTTTAATTTTTTAGCTATGTAATCTCAAGATAGATATACAAACAGAATTGTAATTCTAGCAGTAACTACAAAGTTATTGCACTCCAGGTCATCATGTAGATTTACATTTACCTTTCTTTCGCTACTGCACATATAAACACTACTATCAGCAAAATTATCTGCTAATCTTTTGTGACAAATAAAAATAAGTTTACACTATAATTTGTTGGGCCCATGCAAAGCATGGGCAACATTATCTAGTCTATACTTATATTATTATTATTATACTATATAGAAGAGCCCTAAAGCAAGCAGGAGACCGTCGACATCCCTGCTTGCCGACCAAGGGCTATTTGGTCATTTTAGTCCAGCTGTATATTGAATTGTCTACTATGTCCCTTGTGACTGTTACTGAATCCTGATTAGAATAGGGATTTCTATGGTCAATTTGCAGTCCACCGCTTCTCACTCTTCACCTTTCTGATCTTTTTCTTCCTTCAGTTATACAAGTTTCAGTCCGTTTCCTTTGCGGATTTGCACCACTTTTGTACTCATCGGTTCTTGATGTTGTGTCATTTTCTTGAACAAAGAGAAATTGGGGTTTCGGCTGAGTTTCTCTGCCGCCCAAAGTCTCCACATCGTCTAACCACAAAAGCTGGTTTCTTCTTCTCCAGTTCTATTTCCGCCATTAGCTAGAGGAATATCTTATATTTCGATTTTAAGGAACTGAATTATCGGTTTATGAAATTGGAGTTGGTGGTGATATCTAAGGCTCTGAATGCTTCGACAACTTCGTCAATTGGGTGGTAAAGTGAGTTGCCGTTGAATTTCCAGAAGATTAGGAGAAGTAAGGAGAGGTTCTCGGTGGTAAGAGTTAAGCTACGGTGGAGCAAACTGGTGATTAATCATGGATTCCTGCTTTCTCAGCTATTTTTTTTAGTTTGTATTTTCGTTAAGCTGATTTTAACCTTAGGTTCGAAATTGAGTTTCTTAGCATTCTGTCATTCTTCTGTCATTTTAGTGATGGATTGAATGAATTAAAGGTCATTAAATGCACATAGGATTTTACTGAAGTTCATATGGAAATAAACAAGCATGGACTGCGAGGCATCTGCTTGACAGTGGTGTGGGTGGCTCATATTGCAAGGTCATGAATGAACCTTATTAATCCTCTGTTCCACAAGAAAACTATAAGAGTTTTTGTTGTTGCCTAACGTTTTGGCATACTATAGAAACTTATTTAATCAGTTGATTTAGACAATCTAATCTAGCTTTAACATTTATCTTTGTATCGTCCATTTTTGCGCAATTTCAAATACATTTGGTTTTATTATGGAGAATAATATAAATCGTACGTTCTTATATGTTATTTTAGAGTGTTGTTGTACATATTTACAATGTCGAAACACCGCTTTAGTTTTCCAGCACCAAACATATTTCGATGTACATATCTATTGGCACAATATTCTCTCTCTAATTTAAGTTACTACATCACTTATATTTGCTAACTAATACTCTTGAACCAATAAGGTTCAGTTAGAGTTAGAGTCAATTTATATGCAAGACGTCGTTCTAGAGGTTGTATAAGCGCTTCTACTGAGATTAAGATAGGTTTATTAGTAGTTTCTGTTGAAGTATTTTTCAGTTCAGTTAATTCTTAACAATTACTGCAATTGGTAGAGTCTTTTATGCCTGAATATTATAGGAAAAATTAAATCTATGTTGATCAAACCTCCAAGAGCTGATTTTCCTTTGAATTCCAAGATTACTGAGAGGGCTAAAGTCTTCCCAATTGCTTTTGTAGTTTCTTTTGGAATTCTTTGCTAAAATCACAATACAATTTAGCTGCATTTGGATATAACAAAGAAAACAGAAGGAGTGAGTGAGACAAAGAGTACATCTGTTTCTCTCAACATCCTCATCTTTGTTATTTAGTGGAAACTTTTTCTATTAGATTATGGTTTATAATTTTGACATCTCTGTAAGTGCAGGTATATCGATTATAAGCATTCTTTCAATTGGTTTGCTCAAAAGTTACGTTGCCAATTACTCTAGCTTTACATCATACCAAAGCCATTGGGTTCTGTTAAGAGTACAATCATTTGCATGAAGTCATTGATGCTACCTGCACATACTTGATCAACAAAAATATAAAGTTTTTTCTCAGAGGAAACACAATGTTTTTCGAGAGAGTGTTAAATTCTATGATAAAAGTTGGTGTTTGCTATGATGTTGATATTTGTTGAAGAAATGCTTTTCTGCACTTGTAGAAACTGAAGGTTTACTAGCTTGTATGATAAGAGAGAGGAAGGAAACTATCAGTATGAGTAGATTGACTTCTGCTTAAATTCTCATGTCTTGCTGACTACAACAAATGCTTGTCCTCGCATTCATCAGCTGAGGTAATGCTAAACTTAACTTTTCTACTACACTTGCAACTATATGCTGATTTGTTTTATTTTTTGAATGATACATGTTCGGGTGTTGTTGTGAATTATCTCCATTGAAGAAATACGCCATTAAATTTTGCTGAAGATGGATAATTTTTCCATATAAGACAAATGAAGCATTCCGGTAATTCTTTGTTAATCTGATGCTTTTAATCGATATTTTCCTAACGAAGGCAAAGAGATTAAAATATTCTATTGCCAGTTGTTTTGCTTGTTGTTCATTTCAGTGATTCTTGTTGAATCAAACCTTTTGCGATTATGCTATAAATAAGGGCTGGCTTGTGTGCTTACAAATCGTCGTTGCTAAACTGTTATCCTTCCTGTTGCAAATATTACAATAACTACTAAATATAATGTTTTACAGTAGGCAGATAGACCTTGGAATGAGGAAATACTGGATAATGTGACTCGAAGCTGTGAAAAGGGATTGTGCTGCTGTTCTTTTATCTACAAAATGGCTTTTTTGCCGTAAACTTAACCTTCGCTCAACTTAAACTACCACTTCTATGTAAAAAGAACTAAGAAAATTGAATATGAAAGTTGAGCAAGGAATGACTAATGTCTTCCTGCCGTCTACTATTGTTCTTGTAATAGGTCTTATGTCATTGAGCCCGGGCTTGTCTGGCCAATCCCATCTAGTTACCTATATATATGCTCAGCAACAAATATTAAAATGTAATAACGAGTCAAGTGTCCTCCACGTTTCGCTTGCAAGGTTATGTTCAATTGTTCATAGCATTAACACCGTCCACTGTCCCATTTTGTCACGTTAAACTTGATCTAATCAGTACTTTTATATGAGTTTTTTCAGTTTTATTTTTTAAAACTTAAAATTCCCCAAATTCAGAATACGTTTCGCTCTAATCTGTCTTATGTAACTGTATCGGATTAGAAGTTTTAGACTTGTACGTTGTAATAAGTCCTGATACCGAGACGTCTGTGGTAAAGTGTTGTTTACAACAATGAATTCGGTTGGCGCTTCAAATGCATGCATTCCATGCCTTCGTTTTACAGCGTTGAAACATTCTTCCACGTTATTAAGACTTTTAAATTGTGTGTACTGATAATACATAATTTTTTTACGCCATTAAATTACAGTGACATAAAACAACAGATAACTTTTCATGGCAAGTCTGATACCTTGAATAAAACAACTTGCTGTATGTAGTTAAATAGGAGTCCATTACTCGCATAGTCACTCAACTATCCCAAATTATCTCCTAAAGTCACTTTACTTTCGTTTGTAACAACAAAGTCATTGAACTATGCTTATTACACTCAGAAGGTCACTCAACTAGATTTTTCAAATTTTCGATTGCCAAATACCTATTTTACCCTCTAAATTATAAACATTTATCTTCTTTTTTTTTTTTTAACTTTTTAATATTATGATTTTTCCTTTTATCTTAGATTATGGATTTCCCTGTAGAATAAAAATAATGATCATAGTAAAAGAATTAATTAGAATAATTTGTTTGTAATAATAATTTTAGTATTAACAAAAAAATTCAAAAATTTATTTACACAATTCAAAATGAAAGAAAATAAAGGTTGTAAAATATATATTCCATGCACGTAATATAAAAATAATTATTTAAATAAAGATATTTTGGTAATATACATTATATATTCTTGAAAATTATTCTCTATTTATATTATTATGTTTCTACCAACTTTCCGACGATACAAAGTTATATCACCGGAAAGCAGGGAAACTATCTATACAGATAAAATATGTTATGTTAAGTCATGCATGGAATATATATATAATATATTATAAAAATATATTTATTTTTATATTACGCACATGGAATATATATATTACAACCTTTATTTTCTTCATTCTGAATTGTGCAAATAAATTTTTAAATCTTTGTTGTCAATACTAAAATTATTATACTAAAAAATTATTCTAATTAATTTTTTTTTACTATGCTCATTATTTTGTTATTCCAGCATTATATATGCTTAAATACTTTCTATTTTTTTAATTTATAAATAATATTTATTTATTTTATAGGTAAGTCCATAATATAAATTAAAAAGGGGAAATCATAATATTAAAAAGGTTAAAAAAAAATAAAAAGAAGATAAATGTTTATAATTTAAAGGGTAAAATAGGTATTTGGCAATCCAAAATTTGGAAAATCTAGTTGAGTGACCTTCTGAGTGCAATTGGCATAGTTCAGTGACTTTGTTGTTACAAACGAAAGTAAAGTGGCTTTAGGAGATAATTTGAGAAAGTTGAGTGACCATGTGAGCAATGGACTCAGTTAAATAGTGTAAAAAGTTGCCTTAATCTTGTATGAAGAGGTCCGGCCTGGCCTATGTCCTCCTTTCTTTTGTGATATGTATACAAGCACATCCAAGCTTTGATGGGTGAGATTAAGATAAAAAACATAATGTAAATTTCTTTCACAATATAGGTGGATATAGCACCTTGCCTACTCATAAGCTGAGGCGGAATCAGGTTTACAAGCTTATGGTTCGGGATCCTAATCTTTTTAACTTATTTTGGGTTTTAATTTAATAATTTTACATATTTAATAAAAATTATAAGACGAATACATGATTTGAACCAAAGTTACTGAGTTCGGCCGAACCCGTATCCGATAATGTGGCTCCGCCTCTGCTCATAAGTCATAACTAAAGCGAAAGTTAACTCTTTATACTTTCTCCGTTCACTTTTAGTTGCCCATTTTTAACTTTGCACTTTCTTTAAAAAAAATGAAAGAATATATTTTACAAGTTTATCCATAATAATTATAATATTTTATAAAGTACTGGCAAATGATTATCTGGGGAATGACTGGTTAATGATAATTAAGGGTAAAACAAGGATTTTTTTTTTTTTTATCTTTCTCTTAATTTGCTAAAATTGACAAGTAAAAATGATGATGTATTTTTAGTATAATGAACAAGTAAAAGTGAACGAAGCGGAGCAGAGTAATAATTAAGATAACTTAGCAAAAGACATGGTCGTACCTAACTTGATTTTCACAAAGTGGGCGAAACATATAGGATCAACTTATATAAATCTTCTCATTTTTCAAGTCGAACCAGTCCGTTAATTTGTTGGACTATATAATGGAATTTATGGTCGACCTCTTTTAGATATGACTGTGCCTATAGTGTTTTGTCATTAACCTAGTAGTTAACAGAGTTGTGCATTAATTGTGTGTGGGAAAACAAATGTCTAAATCAAATTGATGAGATCGCACAGTAATAATCCAAAAGACAATGCCAGCAGTACATTAACTTGAGTTGTCCAGTTCTTGTGTTTGGTTCATTCTGAGACAGCTCCTAGTTTCCCTTTAATAAAGCAGCGGATAGATTATAGGAGTAGTAATTTTTTCAAAGAATATGTAAACATTAATCTTTTTTAATCAAGATAAAGTTGATCTTAAGATTACTTGTTTATAACAATTTGAACTTTCTGGTATGCAAGGAATTATTTTACTTCTATATATAAGATCAAGGGAAATGCATATCCTTTCCCTGTCTCCGCTAATGCCCCTATTTAGGTTATTGCCACGTCAAAGAAAGGAATAACAAAATAATTTTTAATTTTTCTAGCTGTTTACAGCTGTTGCTCACTTTTTCTCTCTTTTGATCAGTCTCTCTCTATATATAAGTGGATGATTTTAAGCTTGAACTATAGTGCAAAGGTTACTTCAGCTAAGTAACAAGGACTTCGAGAGCTATTAGCCATGGCTATCTCCAAACTGATTCTTGTTGCTATGGTGTTTTTCTCTCTACTAGTTGTTCATCTTGTGGAAGCTGGCAACCAAGTTTTGGTATTCTTTAATTAAGCTTATGATTGTTGAAATATTTTTATGATACTACGTTATAGCTTTTATTTTTCTTTTCTTTTTTGCATACTTTAAATAAGATAGAAATTCTGTATGGTTGTTAACGTCTGCTCATGAATTTGATCATTCAGGTGAACACGGATGCAACAGAGAGTTTCTACACCCCAAAATTAGGTATTAAGCTACTTACTTCTTTCTTCCTTTCTCTCCGGCCCCGAGTTATAATTAGTAACTTTATCTGTATCGGGGCGACTCAAACACATACGGGGCTTAAATCCAAAGTTTAATACGAGGTCTAAATTTTTTTTAAAACGTTATAAGATATCTTTTTATTTGAAGTCTATTCTTCTAACTTTTTGAGATATAAAGTTAATAATTTTTTTTATAATCGATTTTCTCTAATAATTCTTGCTCGATTGATAATATAGTCAACCTATCTAATTTTTCTTAAGATATTCTTGATCTTAGATAAGCTTTTACAAAGCAATAGAAGTATAGAACTATTAGTAAAAGTATTGCTGAACACTTGAACTAGTTATAAAATCTTGGAGAAAGAAAGTGAGTAATGAAATCTTGGAAAAAGAAAGTGAATAATAAAATCTTGGAGAAAGAAGTGAGTAAGAATATCAAAGAGAAACATAAAATATATGTAGGATTTTTTGAAATATGAAGAGATTGGAAAAAAAGAAAGATTGACTTGGGCAAATTAAGGAAGAGAGAACAATCTTTTTAATGAAGCAGAAAAAAATAAAAAAATGAAAGTTATGAAAATTATTCGTCTACACATTTTTAAGTAAGTTAAATTATTATTTTATTTATATACTAAAAAGTTTTTTTTTCTTTATATTAAAAACTCTAGTTCTGTATTAAAAATACTAAATATTATTATTGAAATACTTATGAACCTATTATTTTAAAAAATAAGGCCCCCTAAATTTTGGGGCCTAAGGCACACGCCTTACTCCACATAGGGTTGGAGCCGGCCCTGTAATTCTGTATATCAGTTGAAAACATTAAGATTTTGCTAGCCCTTCATTCAATTTTCAGATTGTCAAAAATGAGAATTATATGTATAGTTGAATTTTTTTTCGAAATTGTATCGTTATGAGTTCTGAGTGTGATTGTATTAGTATTCTTTTTACATGTATATGCGTAGTTCGAGCTGAAAGCAGAGAACTTGCCCTAAATTCACACATTCAAATGTTCCTTTTGTCTCTCTGAGTCTTGATGTTCCTTTTTAATTAACAAAATTTGCAGATTGTGGAGCAGCCTGTGAGGCAAGATGCCGTCTAGCATCGAGGCAGAAAATATGCAAGAGAGCATGTGGGACTTGCTGCGCGCGTTGTAACTGTGTGCCACCTGGCACTTCTGGTAACCAAGAGCTGTGCCCCTGCTACTTTGCCATGACAACCCATGGAGGCAAGCGCAAGTGCCCCTGAATATATATAAGGACTTTAACAAATATGTATAAATATTAGAGTTTACATTTACGAATACTTTCCTGTCTAAATATGTATGCTTGCTAGGTTGATCACTCGTCTATGTATCGTTGTATATGTAGCTCGATCTGTAGCATTAAGGGGTATGGCTTATATATAAGATGAGAACCTTTTGGACGTACGTGTTTGACGCAAGATATATGCTAACCTGAATTACTAGGAGTACTACTTTGTGATATAAATAAGTACGTGATTGTTACTTACATGTTTAAGGTAATTGATTGCATATCACGTCCTGTTGATTGACTAGTGATTTTGACATAATATCCAAAATTGGGACGCTTATTAAATTTTAGGATTTTTTTACTCGTATTCACTTGTTTGCTCAAAAGTTATCACATACCTTATGAGCATAAAACAATATAAATAAATCACGGGAAAATCATAACAAATCGTAATAATTCATTGGACCAAATGAAGGAAACGAAAATAAGTGCTCAACTTTAGGAAGAGAAATGTAAAAGCTTTTATTCATAATAGTGCTTTGGTCTGCCTCTCCATGAAGAGGTCCAGAGCCTTACAATGGTATTCCACATATGTGCATCGTTCTCCCTTTTCCTCTCTCCTCTCAATAGTTTCAGAAGAAGCCCCCCACCCCCCCCCTCCCTTTTTCAGGGTTTCCTCTCTTGGTATTTATAGTTGTGAGCTTCGTGAGCTGACAGTAAGTGGCCGTGACCACGTTGGGGTTTCGCCTTCATGACGACGGATGAACCGTGGCCTTGTTGATCTAATCAGATAAGGGTTCAATATCGTTAATTCTGAGTGGTCGTACCACTAACTAATCACGAATTAGCTTGAGACGGGATTAGCTTCGTTAATTATCGCGGGGTCGGATTCTGACCCATACAGTTAGTCCCTCCGCTTATTGAGGTCGTGCTTTGGCCGAGCTCGATGAGTGGATTTCATCGACTGTAGTTTGAGAAACTCGGATAGGGAGGTCGACTGTCGCTTCGGTCGAGACCGAATTCTCTTTGGCGGTGGCCCTTAGCCTTGTAGAGCGTTAGTATTTTGTTATTGTGCTATTAAGTCATCGTTCGATCGAGGTCGAACTCCTCCTTGGCGAAGGCGCTTGACCCTTTAACTCACTTCGAGTGGGGTTGAGCTTTATTGTGCTCTGATTCTTACGTTTGTTTTGGGAGCATACCCGTCGACCATGGCGGACGGGTCGTATGTTGTGCGGCCGAGGGGAGTAAGGGCACGCTTGATACGTGTTTGGCGATGTCAAAAAATTTCTAGGGCGCACGGAGCATCTCCTCATCGTTCATAGGTCGTTACAACCATTTCGAGGGCGAGACGCCGATTGGTGACTGCAAAGCTGCTTCATGGAGCCTGTCATAATGACGCACATTCCTATGGAATCGAACCGGTGTGCGGTTGGTCATGCAGTTAATGGTGGCTATTGGGTTCATGAAGGCCACTTGTGTTGCCTATAAATAAAGGCTGAAGCATTCATTTTTTTTTATATTCTTATTGTTTGTCTGAGAGAGATTCTGAAGAAGCTTTCCTTACTGCTATTTCACCTTCGTCTTCATCCCGCAAACTTTGTTTCTTCCTCGTTATTGAATCAACAATGGCAGACAGTTCTTCCCAAAACGTTCTTCCGATGGATCTTCCGGTTAACTCTCCGGTGATTGAGGGGCCATTTCCGGCAATGGGCGATGCAGAACTGGTGGAGACCGGTGAAGCTCCATCGGTTGACGAGATAGTATCTCTGCCCGGAGGTCCGATGACTGATTTCACCGCCGATGGCGGGGAGGATCAGGTGGATGAAGCCCCATTAATGGGGGAGATTGGGATGTCCCGACTACGGGGACAGGGGGTCATTCCCGGCTATGTTGACGTCGTTCTCGCTAGAAGCGAGGAGAGGGTCCACGCCGACCGCAGGGGATACTGCGTCTTTTACGCCTATCCCTTCAAGTTGGGGTTTAAGCTCCCGCTCCCAATTCTAGTGGTTGATTTCTGTCGTTATTACAGGGTATGCCCGGGTCAGCTTACTCATTCGCTTTATAAATTATTAGCAATGCTTATCAAATACGCAGAATTGGCCGGTAGGGAGGTCACGCTGCAGCATGTGCTTAGTCTCTACGCTCCCCAGAGGGTTCGCGGTACCATGATTCAAGCGTGCCCTCGTGGGTCGAGGGGCCTGACTGCGAAGCTGGATGATGAGGTCGACCCTCGCCCTTTCGAGCACTTCTTCTACATCAGGACTGAACATTTAGTGGTGTGCTCTACTGGATTCCCAGAGGCTTGGAATCATGCACGTAAGTTCCTTAATCATTGAATTCCCTTTTTTGCCCCTCCTTACGTCTTGTGCTCATAAACGTTAACTCGTATCAATTTTGTAGCCGAAAAGTCGCCGCCGGCTCCGTTGGCTGGGATTCGTGAGTGGGTTGAGGCCGTGCTCCCCCATACGGTGGGGATACGCACATGGGCGTCTTTCTGGGAGAGGCATGGCCGTAGACCTGTGGCAGGTAAAAAATTGATTTCTTCTTCTGTTCCGCTTTGTTTCGACACTATTCATCAACTTTGTTTTTCTGTGATCAGGGAGGGCACGCCGCGTCAGGGCCCCTCAGTTGGCCTTCCGTCGGCCGGGTGCAATCGCTCGACTTACTGCGGCGCCTGTGTCGCGCTCAATACCGAGGGCGGCATCAGTTGAATCTTCAGCGGTTCCTTCTCCAGCACGGGCCGCACTTCGGGACGAGGGGCCATCGGGGGTTGTGCGCCCTAGGGCGGAATCACCATCAGACGGGGATGAGGAGAGGCCCTTGATAAGGCGTAGGGTCGTGTTCACACCGGCTCCTCCTGTGGTAATTAATTTGGACTCTCCTCCGACGGATGCGGGAGGGGTGCGGTCGCGGCGCCTGCTCTTGAGGGCGGACAGCCAATGGGGGTTGCCCTGGCTGGCTTAGGCCATGATGATGCCGTCGCTTCGGCGACTCAGTTGGTGGTTCCAGTCGCTGAGACGGGAGGTAGTTCCTCAGCGGCTGGTAATGTTGGTGAGTTAAGCACTCCTTTGGCGGCTGCGGCGGGAGGTTCCACCTCGCTGGCGGCTGAAGGAGGAAGGGATGCTGTAGAGGGTGAGTACGAGTCTGAATCCGACTTGGACCACGACGACGTCCGTATGTTCCAGGAAGGCTTCACCAATTCAGCGGTGCGCGCAGAGGGGCTGTCTCGC
This sequence comes from Nicotiana attenuata, assembly GCF_001879085.1. Lineage (NCBI taxonomy): Eukaryota > Viridiplantae > Streptophyta > Magnoliopsida > Solanales > Solanaceae > Nicotiana > Nicotiana attenuata. Next base: position 95,122 of record NW_017671033.1, read on the forward strand.
TTCGTCGAGGTTCCCACGGAGCTGAACTTATTGCTCCAAGGGAGTAGCTTGGTCCCGCAGTTTGAGCTGCTGTGCTCGGAGGCCGAGAACGCGTCATTGAGGGGCGTCACGGATGTCGGACTGATGAATGAAGTGGCTGTGATGGGCTTGAGGGTATGTAATATATGTCGGTTCGCTTCTTTTTCGTCTTAGTTTGAACTTTATCTTAATCGTTGTCTTTGCTTTGCAGTCTTATTTGTTGGAGGTGGAGAGCATCCGTCGAGCCAACGTCCGTTCGGGGATATTTTTGCGGGCGCTGGAGAAATACCGCCGCTACCGAGATCGGTGCCGAGAGATGCGCATGTGCTTGAGGAATGATCCCCGTAGTCGGACCTTGGTCGAGGAACTGGCGAGGCGGGAGCTTCAGATGCAGCAAGCACTTGGCAGAGCGAGTGCTCTCGAGGAGCAGCTCCGGAGGAAGGATGAGGAGCTTGAGGCGGGGAGGAGGGCTACAGCTGAGTGTGAGCGTCAGGGCCAGGCTAAGGCGGCAAAGGCCGCTGCGGCATGGAGCGGGAAAGTGACTGCGTTGGAGGGTGAAGTCGCGGTATTGAAGCTTCAAGTGAGGGATGCCTCGTCGAGGGCTGGGGCGTTGAAGGAAGCTATTCGCGTGCACGAATCCCAACGGGCGTTGGAGAAGGATATTGCGGCCTTTAGAGAAGCGAGTCTCGAGGAGCGGATCGATGTCTTTGAGCAGGACGCCCAAGTCATGGAGGATCGAATTACAGCCTTAGAAGAAGAGAATCAGCGCCTACGGAATCAAGCCGCTTCTTCCAGCCAGGCTCGAGAACTTTGGGTCTTTGCCGAGGCCCAACGTGATATATATAAGAATTTGTGGGAAGCCGGCATCGTGACCGAAGCTGCTTTCGAGGGGGCGCGTCAAAAGGCTCGTGAGGCCCGTGCCGACTGTGGTTTTGACGCGGCGACGCCAGAGGCTGACACTGGCGCAGATGGCGCCGAGTAAAAAGATGTTATGCATTTTTTCTTGTCTTGTTCGCCGTTTGGCGTTTAGGTGTTTCTTGTTTTTTTTTTATTGATCGGCCTTGGCCGGGTGTAAGCGGGGATGACCCGCAATTAATTTCGTGGATAAATGAGATCTCCTTTCCATTATTTGCCTTGTATCTGTTTTGTACCTCCTCTTTTTCCCCTTTAGATTTTTCTTTGCATGCGCTCGAAGGGGTGATTTGCCTTTGAGTTCGACTCTGGTAGGCATGTTAGTTTTTGATTGTTGACGACTTTTCTTCTTCGACTCGGGGTGAGCGGGTCAGAGCCGTTGCTTGGCGATAGCGGCACTTAGCCCTTAGTCATAGTCCCAGTTCGGGCGTGGTCGAACTACCGACCGTGGTGGAAAAAAAACATGCGGCCTTGTAGTTTGACCGGGGTCGGACTTTACGTGCCCCCAATCTTAGTTTGAGTTGGGAGTACTTACTTGAGGGGCGAGGGTGCCTACCCTGCGCCTCGATTCGTTGGAGGTCGGATTTTGCTGAGTTCAACGATGAAGGCGCTCGGTTCGAGTCCCGGTTCGAATATGGTCGAACTAGTTAGATTTGAGGACGAAGGCGTCTAGCCTCATGGTTCGAGCGCGGTCGAACTCGTTGGATTTGATGGCGAAGGCGCGTAGCTTGAGTCTTTGTTTAACCGCAGTTGAACTTACTGGCGAAGGCGCATAGCCTTGATTTAATGGCGAAGGCTCATGGCCTGAGTCCCAGTTCAACTGTTGTTGAACTTTTGAGATTTTGATGGCGAAGGCGCACGGCCTTGATTTAATGGCGAAGGCGCATAGCCTGAGTCCCAGTTCAACTGTTGAGCTTTATCGATTTTGATGGCGAAGGCGCATAGCCTGAGTCCCAGTTCAACTGTTGTCGAACTGTCAATTTTGATGGCGAAGGCTCATGGCCTGAGTCCCAGTTCAACTGTTGTTGAACTTGGTCGATTTTGATGGCGAAGGCGCGTAGCCTGAGTCCCAGTTCAACTGTTGTCGAACTGTCAAATTTTGATGGCGAAGGCTCATGGCCTGAGTCCCAGTTCACCTGTTGTTGAACTTTGTCAATTTTGATGGCGAAGGCGCGTAGCCTGGGTCATGGTTCAACCGTATTTGAACTTATTGGCGAAGGCGCATAGCCTTGACTTAATGGCGAAGGCGCATAGCCTGAGTCTCAGTTCAACTGTTGTTGAACTTGGTCGATTTTGATGGCGAAGGCGCGTAGCCTGAGTCTTGGTTCAACCGCAGTTGAACTTACTGGCGAAGGGGCGTAGCCTGAGTCCCAGTTCAACTGTTGTTGAACATTGTCAATTTTGATGGTGAAGGCGCGTAGCCTGGTCTTAGTTGTGGGTATTGAGTGCCGAAGCTCGGTTTTGATTCGAGACCTTGAGCAGCTTATGCGTTGTCCTCCCAATCAGAGTATATAGGCTGTCTTGAGGAGACTCTTGGCTCGAGATATCTCCGTGCCGGTTTCTGGCCGGAGCTCGTATCAGGGATGCGGTAGATGCCTTATAGAGATTCTCCCTTAGGAGGGGCTTCTTCTCCTTTTTTGCACTATCCAAGATCAGAGAGAGAGAGGACTTGGATCTTGATTTGAGATCTTCGAGTTCCCCTTGTCCGACATGCGCTTTGGCTTGTTTGAGCTGGGTTGCTTTTGTTTTCCTTTTCTGGCGTTTCTTCCTTTTTTGTCCAGGGAAGAACTACGCGATTTTGCTAGGAAATCCCCACAGACGGCGCCAAATTGTTTGCTCAAAAGTTATCACATACCTTATGAGTATAAAACAATATAAATAAATCACGGAAAAATCATAGCAAACCGTAATAATCCGTTGGACCAAATGAAGGAAACGAAAATAAGTACTCAGGGTTAGGGGGAGAAACATTAGAAGCCTTTATTGATAATATTGGTTTGGTCTGCCTCTCCATGAAGAGGTTCAGAGCCTTACAATGGTGTTCCTCTTCCCCATAATATGGGTATCGTTGTCTCTTTTTTCTCTCGTCAATAGTGGCGAAGAAGAAGCCCCCTTTCAGGGTTTCCTCTCTTGGTATTTATAGCTGTGAGCTTCGTGAGCTGGCAATAAGTGACCGTGACCACGTTGGGATTTCGCCTTCATGGTGGCGGATGGGTCGTGGCCTTGTTGCTCGAATCAGATGAGAGTTGAATATCGTTAATTCTGAGTGGTCGTACCACTAATTAATCATGAATTAGCTTAAGACGGGATTAGCTTCGTTAATTATCGTGGGGTCGGATTCTGACCCATACATTATCTATAATTTATCTACAACTTTCACACATTATTTCTACCAAGTTAAATACAACTACAATAACATACAACTTAAATACAAATTTTATGCAAAATTTATACAATATGTCTTTTGTATATTTTGTATCTGATTTATACATAGTAAAAATAAATTTCATACAACTAATTATATATTATACAACTTATCTACAATTTTCATACATTATTTCTACTCAGTTATATACAACTACAATATATACCACTTAAATCAATTTTTATACNGTTCAACCGTAGTTGAACTTACTGGTGAAGGCGCATAGCCTGGGTCTTGGTTCAACCGTAGTTGAACTTACTGGCGAAGGCTCATAGCCTTGATTTAATGGCGAAGGCGCATAGCCTGAGTCTTGGTTCAACCGTAGTTGAACTTACTGGCGAAGACGCATAGCCTGGGTCTTGGTTCAACCGTAGTTGAACTTACTGGCGAAGGCGCATAGCCTGAATCTTGGTTCAACCGTAGTTGAACTTATTGGCGAAGGCTCATAGCCTTGACTTAATGGCGAAGGCGCATAGCCTGAGTCTCAGTTCAACTGTTGTTGAACTTGGTCGATTTTGATGGCGAAGGCGCGTAGCCTGAGTCTTGGTTCAACCACTGTTGAACTTAGTCAATTTTGATGGCGAAGGCGCGTAGCCTGAGTCATGGTTCAACCGTATTTGAACTTATTGGCGAAGGCGCATAGCCTTGACTTAATGGCGAAGGCTCATAGCCTGAGTCCCAGTTCAACTATTGTTGAACTTAGTCAATTTTGATGGTGAAGGCGCATAGCCTGAATCTTGGTTCAACCGTAGTTGAACTTACTGGCGAAGGCGCACGGCCTTGATTTAATGGCGAAGGCTCATAGCCTGAGTCCCAATTCAACTGTTGTTGAACTTTATCGATTTTGATGGCGAAGGCGCATAGCCTGAACCTTAGTTCAACCGTAGTTGAACTTACTTGCGAAGGCGCACGGCCTTGATTTAATGGCGAAGGCTCATAGCCTGAATCTTGGTTCAACCGTAGTTGAACTTACTGGCGAAGGCGCACGGCCTTGATTTAATGGCGAGGGCTCATAGCTTGAGTCCCAGTTCAACTGTTGTTGAACTTTATCGATTTTGATGGCAAAGGCGTATAGCCTGAGTCCCGGTTCCACTATTATTGAACTTAGTCAATTTTGATGGTGAAGGCGCATAGCCTGAATCTTGGTTCGACCATAGTTGAACTTTGGAACTTTTGATGGCGAAGGCGCATAGCCTGAATCTTGCGCTGTGGGTATTGGGTGCTGAAGCTTGGTTTTGATTCGAGACCTTGAGCAGCTTATACGTTGTCTTCCCAATCGGGGTATGTAGGCTGTCTTGAAGCGACTCTCGGCTCGAGATATCTCCGTGCCGGTTTCCGGCCGGTAGCTCGTCTCGGGGATGGCGGAGAGTGCTTTACACAGACTCTCCTTCGGGGGCGGGGGGGCGTTCTTATTTTTGTTTGCACTATCTGAGATCGGAGAGAGAGAGAGGACTTGGATCTTGATTTGAGATCTTCGAGTTCCCTTTCGAGTTTGGCGTTTCTTTCCTTTTGGTCCAGGGAAGAACTACGCGATTTTGCTAGGAAATCCCCACAGACGGCGCCAAATTGTTTGCTCAAAAGTTATCACATACCTTATGAGTATAAAACAATATAAATAAATCATGGGAAAATCATAGCAAACCGTAATAATCCATTGGACCAAATGAAGGAAACGAAAATAAGTGCTCAACTTTAGGAAGAGAAATGTAAAAGCTTTTATTCATAATAGTGTTTTCGTCTGCCTCTCCATGAAGAGGTCCAGAGCCTTACAATGGTATTCCACATATGTGCATCGTTCTCCCTTTTCCTCTCTCCTCTCAATAGTTTCAGAAGAAGCCCCCCCCCCCCCTTTTCCAGGGTTTCCTCTCTTGGTATTTATAGTTGTGAGCTTCGTGAGCTGGCAGTAAGTGGCTGTGACCACGTTGGGGTTTCGCCTTCATGGTGACGGACGGGCTGTGGCCTTGTTGATCTAATCAGATAAGGGTTGAATATCCTTAATTCTGAGTGGTCGTACCACTAACTAATCACGAATTAGCTTGAGACGGGATTAGCTTCGTTAATTATCGCGGGGTCGGATTCTGACCCATACATCACTCAATTGACTATTAAGAACTAATTCTATTATTTGTGGTGTGATGGATATAATCCTTTTCATTCTACAATCTTGGTAGACTTTTTGTGGTGCAAAAATTCAGATTAATCGAGCCTAATGCGAATAAAAACTGATCAAAAGAGTTGGTTACTATACATTTTCAGATGATATTCACGCAGGTGTAATGGCCTTTCTTTGAAAATGCCATAGCTATAGCTTTTCTTTTTGTCTGAAAATAGCTAGGTTCAACAAGGTTGAGTGTCAAATCATTTCAAAAGTTAATCAAGTTGTTATTGAAAAGCAAAGTAGGATTATGACCAAAACAAAGAAAATATTAAGAGATCATCATGTTTTCTTGATTGATCTGACGCTAAACAAAAAAAAGGATACCTTGAGTTTTCCATTTCTACGCTTGAAATTTGAAGGAAGCCTTATAATTGTAACTACTATTTTTGGAGATAAAGGAAATATTAATTATGGAAGTATTAATCATAAATTTCATTAAGGTATCGAAGGTAAAAAAAAAATGCTTAAACCAATTAGGATGTTTTCATTATAAAACTAAATATAAGCACCCACGATTTTATTTTTATCTTAATCTTATAAGTAAAACCAGCCTAAGAAAATAAGTCAAAAAGGCTTTGAGTGATCTTACTTGGTATGACAAAACATTTGATTAAAGTACAACTTAAGTCATCATGAACATTTCTTAAATTTCTAACCTTCTGACTAGTACTCTACAGCAACATTCTTACTTTTCAATGATTATTATGGACTGAATACATTATTCTTGGTACTTGGTTCAATGAAATTTCATGTATTATTAGTCTCACAACCACCTTCTAAATTTCGTCACACACGCAACAAATAAGAAATTATTAGCTTCAACAGTTCCTAAGAAGACCAGCATCAGATATGCTACCACCAATCCAGTGCTCAACAATTACAACTGCGAAGAGAGCATTCTTAAACAAACGTGGTCCACAGCACTTCTTTTTTTTTTTTTTTTTGGTGTTTAGTCCACTGAGCTTCCAACCCAAGTGAGACAAGGAAAAGAGAAAAGGACCAACTTGTACAGACAGCAATACTTTTAGCAATCGGATTCAGAATTCAGTAACCCAATTGCAATTAAGTTGTTAAAATCTCATCCCAAGACAGCGTACAATGTATCTGAATTTACAGTAACTCTCTACGAACCTGAAAGTTTCATCGTCTCATGATCATTGTCAGAGCAGGAGCAGCAAACTGGAAGTTTCCCCAGAAAATGAATAAGTATGAATTAACATCTCAAATCACTAAGCACCTAACAAAAGTACTTAAATTTGGATTTTGCATAGTTCATCATGAATGGTAATTGCATCCGATGGCCCCTCCCCACTTGACCCCCTCATACTTCTCAATCCATGCAAAAAAATCATGGACTACTTCAGTACTCAATGTAAGAAGACATGACCTGTACATTGAACTCGCTATCCTAAAGAGCATCGTTTTACCTACCACCCAGATTTTCAAACTTACATGTGTAAGGACCGGATGCCACAAGTCAAGGATTGGGTGCAAGCCGTGTCTTCCTTGATCTGGCACGTGTTATTCGAACTGCTTCCTCCATCACTATCTCAACAGGAGGTTTAGCACTTTGATTGTCCAAGGAAGGCACTCGATCAATCTGCGCCACTTGAGTTTCGTTTGAACTCGAAGCTTTGGTAGTTTGAGCGAGGGCTTCAGTTGGAGTTGCTTTTTGTGCATTTAAGGAGGCGGCAGCGGCAGCAGCAGCAGCAGGGGCAGCTACTGGAGGCGGTTGTGAGGGCTTCAGCACTTCTATTGCGTCTGCTTCATTTTCACTTGACGATTCAGTAGAAGCAGGAGATGCTTGTTCTTCAGTCTGTACCCGTGTTGTTGGGGCAGCGGATCTACGTTTTGGTGGTGTTACTGTGCGCTGGCGACCTCTACTGCTTTGCCTCTGTGGCTGCATTTCAAGAAAAAGACTCACAATTGACCCTCTAAACACAGGAGTTAAATTCCAGCAACACAATTGTGGAGAGAAGATTGCAGGTGGGAGGTCATGATAGATAGGCAAACAAATAAGATCTCAGGTGTGAAGACACTAAAACCATATGATTTAATAAATAGCAAAGTCATTTGTATAACTGGACAAGCAAATTTGTGCTCCTAAGGAAAATAAGATTTCAGAAGTCAAGCTACTAACACCATTTTACGTAAATAGAATGACTCAAAGACAGCACATGATTGAGATAGGAAGATCAACTCTGAGACACATTAATGAAAACCTGAGTTGGGCGAGGAGTTGACTGAGAAGCAATATATTGCAATATATCAAAAATCCTCGTCTGCGCATAGCTAGCAGCATTCTGCCAGTATAGAAATGCCAGATCTCCTGCTCTTGTCCTCAATTCCAACAAACTACGATCAATATCAGTTTCATGTCTTAACACTACCGGTCTAAAGAAGGAATCATATACATATGTTGTTCCCTGCAATAATTTCATACAAAGACAAGACAATTAGGATAAGATGGCCAGCAGAACAAGTCAAAGATTGAAATTTCTTTCAAGTAGGAGAGGATATATGTGGATACCTTAGTTTTGGGGCACCACAAGTATATGAAAAATGCCAACTTAGCTTCGCTGTACATTGGAACCCTTCAAAGCATAACAGAAGGGTTAACACTAGTTCGGTTTAACACTAGTTTATATGAACAGCCAAAACTTTACTATGATTACCATGAAACAAAAGCATCACCAAACCTTTCACAAACTGTCAATACAGCAACTAAGATCCTGAAAATTAGGAGGAATGACGAAGTTACAGGCGACATTCATGAGAAGATACTTTTGAGGTCTAAAGAGAGTGCTGCATACGAGGAATAACGAAGTTATAGGTGACATTCATGAGAAGATACTTTAGAGGTCTAAAGAGTGAGTGCTGCAATATACCAATACTGGCACCAAAAGCGAAGTTCCTGAATATTAGGTTTATTCATTTCCACAGTTTTAAAGCACTCATAAGCAGGATAAGCATAACCAAAGACCATCCTGCACAAGGAAAAGGAAGGATCATGATTTGGGAAACTAGGACTACTAATGTTCAAAACTTTATGATGGGGTATTTCCAAACTCACACAAGCCCTCTGGTGAGAAAAGATCCAATCATCTTGAATTCCTGTGACAGCAAAAATGTGATTGCTCGTTCAGGACGCTCTAGCATTAGTAACATACAGAGTTCAAGTGTTCAACACATAGGGGAAAGAATCTTATGAGGAGCAGTCAGTTTAAATTATACATGAAGTGCTAAGAATGCCATTCCTTTTGGGCTTTTGTTTCAAAGGCAACGAGTAACAACAATAACGACGTCGCAATCACAAACTATTTTGGTTGCTATGCGTATCCTCTACTTCTATTCTGCTCAATTCTGGGCCTGATCCTTTCCAATACTAATAGGAGTATTCAATGAAATTGCTTTTTGCTTCTACTTAATTATTTATAAACCATACATTTCCATATAAATCCACTCAAGGATTATACAAAATCTTCTCATTAGCTAATCAGCTCCGAAACAAAAGGAACAACATTGAGCCCCAAACACACAATATAAAGACAATAATAGGCCACAACTTAGTCCAGAATCATTCAAGCAAACTATTTATTTATCATATTGTTTATGGGGTAAGACAAGCAAGCATTCACTTATTCAAACACACAATCGCCTTGCATTGGACCACCCATTTCATATACTAAAAAATTTATGCAGATTGTGATTCGCGACTTTATGGCACACTAAGCAATGGAGTTAAAACCAAAACAAATTCATTTACTACGTTCTCTAAGCATCTCACAAGTTATCTAAAACCCAGTAGAGAAAAGAGTAAAAGCAAGGACCGATGTTGTATAAGGACAGAGCTCGACTTGAACTATACATAATTAGAATACACACACACACACACAAAGGGTAAAAGAACGAATTAAAGTAGATAGCAAATGATGTGATGCAAAGTTTCACTTAGAAACCGATCAATACCTACAGTTGATGAATCGAATAACTGATAAGAATGAACAAAAATCTGTACAAGGCAATTGATCGTTGGTTAACAAACGGAGAAGCAGAGCATGTAGCTTAACGGAGTGATTGTTGTATGTTTATGGAAGATAACGGCGCCGGCGAAACGTTGCGATGTCGGCGGCGAGGGAGGAGAGAGAGGGCAGACCAGATTGTGTCGTTTTAAAATTCTATCAATCTAGGAGTAATTTTTCTAATTAGATTAGTGGGGTTTTGCATTTTAATTTAAATTTTTGAGAGGGGATTGATTATGTGAGGGTCTATGGTAATGGCGTGAGCTTCTTCATCATAACCGTCAAACTTGAAAATGTCGTAAGGTTAGTTTGATTACAAATACATGTACAGATGTACTCTTATTCCCTATTCTGTCTCACATGAGGACCTGTTTGGCCATAAGAAAAGATTTAATTTTTCAATTTTTTTTTTTTTTTTGAAATCAGTATTTGGCCATGAAATTTTAAATTTCACGAGAAGCTGAATTTTGAAATTTTTCGGAATAAAAAAATTCAAAAACAACTCCAAATTGTATTCATATCCAAACACAATTCTAATTTTCAATACCATTTCAACTTATTTTATTTTATTTTTTACTTTTTCCCAAAATTTTACAATTCTTATGTCCAAACGCCCACTTAATATGTTACTTCTCGCTTAATTTAATGTGACATACTATTTGATATCACCAATCACAAGTTGCATTTAGCTATGTGATGATTATTTTTTTATTATGCGGTCAACTAAACACTATACTTCCTCCAGTCTAGTTTTGTGAATATTTTTACTTTTCAAAATTTAAATAATGTAAATTTTGAACAATATTACTTTGAAATACATTTTTGTGTTATATTGATAGGATAAGAATTGAAGCTTATAGTATTTTTTGTATAATTTTTGAATATCAAAATTTTAATTTTAAAATATTGAGTTAGTCTAATTTAATTTAACTTTAAAAGTTAGTCAAATTGAATCTCGAAAAGCAACAAGGTTCACGTAACGTGGAAGCCCATAGAGTATTTTTATGTTGCTAGTCTTAGGGTACGCGCTTTGCGCGTGTAATCTATAGTCATGAATATATAACTTTTAAATATTACATATCCATATTCACCAATGTGTATGTATTATTAAAAAAATTATAGAAAAAAATGCAAGGTCCTAAAAATGATGAATGTTAATCCTATTTAGCTAACTTATAAGGAAAAATCATGTCCTACATAAATTCTCAGATGCTTTATTACGAATTCTTTCTTTGTCCCCACTTATCGAAGTTATTTAATTGTCTTCTTAATTTTTGAATTAATTAGCATATGCTTAATATAAATAAGTGAAATGATAAGATCGTATTTATATATCTCGTTACTCCTCCTAAATTAGATTATTTGAACCTGAAGAATAATATCATGAAGTTGAAAAATAATTAAATTGAACTTTTTATTCAGTTAATTAAGAGCTTAATTATATAGCTATTTTAATATCAAAATTTTGCTGCTTTTGTTAATTTTCAAATTATGGTTGGGCTATTGTTCTATTATAAGTTTGGTTGTTTCCTTCCATTAATTGTATCCACATCCTCTTAGGAAATATAACACGTAAACATTTATATTATTAGTATTGTAATATTATAATATTATATATGGTAAATGTAATTTATTTTGATATTCTAAATATTAGTTTTTTTGTGTAGTCGTTCAAATAAGGAAAATTTTAATAAGTAAAGTTTTAGTTGACTTCAAAATGCAAAATATTAGGAAAATAATTAAATGATTATTTTGTCTATTGTGAACTTTATTTTAAAAAAGTAAAAAAGACGAACGACATTTCACTAAAGGCCTTCGTGCTTTTAATATAGTATAGATATAGATATAGATATGAGATGTTATGTTGGAATTAGGTATTCCAAACTATCAACCAAACGTGGTTTAATGTTTGTGGCTTTAAGTAAAAGATAGACTTCCTTTAGCACCTATGAACAAGTCATGATTTGGAGAAATGTTAGCATCAATCTTTGATACCACTATCAAACGTATAAGTATATGAAGAGCAGAGTATATCATTTAACCCTCCCAAAAGCAATATAAGAAGTAAAAGGAATTAAAAAGAAAAGAAAAGATTATTTCTAAGATTGCTCCCTAATAATTACTTGTACTATATATACATACGTTTACGATGACAAAAGCACCAAAAAGTTATGCGCATATGCCCAGTGCCCCTTGTGAGAATGTGATTTTTGCCTATGTGAAATACTCCTAAAACATTAAAGAAAATAGATTTTTTCCAATTGTTTGCAATTTTATAGATTTTTGTAGGATTTTATTAATTGTTGCATTTTTGTGCATATTTAATTTTGTTAAAATCATGAAAAATGCCCCAAAAATATCAAAAATATCATGCATTGCATATTAGATTATGTGTTCATATTTTAGGATTAATTAGTTAACTAATCGCTTTATTAAAATGAAAATCACAAAAAAAAATATCATTCATTTTACATGTTTAGCTTTTAATGCTAGATTAGTATTTTTCTTTTCATTAATTTAGGATTAACTAATTTTTATAAATAATATAAATAAATAATTAGTTTAATTTTATAAATTAGATTAATTTAGGTTTTTTAATTAATTAGAGAAAAGAAAAAGGAAAAACAAAGAAAAGAAAAATAGGAAAGAATGTATTTTTGTCTTGTTTAAAATTGGGCCAATCTTTAAAATTGGCCCAATTAATTTCACCCTCCCCCCACCCCCCCAATTCCTTTACCCGTCCAAACTCCAGCCCAATTTCATATACCCGGTCCAATTGCCCCTTGTTACCAAAACGACCCCGTTTCCCCGTTCTTCAATCACAGTCGTTGGATTCATTTGATCCAACGGCTCGGAACTTAATACCTTAAAACCTTATAACTGTCCGAAGACAGACCCCCCCCCCCCCCCCCCATACACCCCTCTCATTTCCGTCGCCTTCTCCCAAATAAACTAAACCCTAGCAGCCCTCTCACCCCACGCCGGCTCCGCCTCTCTCCGCCGCCCGAAAATCGCCTTACGGTGGCGGAGCATCACCAAACAACCTCAAATCAATACCATGTAGCCCTGAGCCCCTCCCAAACACTAATCCCTCATTAGTTTCTCCCAAATCACCACCCAACTCCTCAAATTTCAAATCTGAAAAATCACACCCTAAATCCTAGGTCATTCAAACCCACCCAAATCGATACCCTATACTCCTCAACCTCCCCTCACCACTAGTCTACCACCAATTCCCCAAAAAACCCCTTTAATTTTCTCAAATTCCAGATCTGAAAATCAGAAGCCCTAGTTTACCCGTTTTGCCGACTCTTCTTCTATTCCTTCGAGTTTCAAGACACGATTTGGGTTTAAAATTTACATTAATTGATCGTTCTCAGCAAGAACGATTGATTAATGTATTTTTGGACCCATTTCGAAGCATGACCAGAGTCCGGCCAACCTCGTGGGAGCACATTTGGTCCGATTTCCTTTTTTTTTTTTTTTTTTTTTTTTGTAAAGCCTTACTGTTGTTGATTTTCTTTCTTACCTTTTTTCTTTTCTTTTGTTTTACCTGTTTATTTGGTATTCTTAATTTGGAAGATTTTCTGTGCTTGGTTTCGTTGTTAGCATAATTAGGTTAATGGCTAATTACATGTGCCTTAGTTAATTACAATTGGTTTGAGGTTAAATTTAAACAACAACTAATTAGGTTTTAATTGGATTTAATTGTTAGTTAAATATATGTGCTAGTTAGTTTCAGATGTTCAAGGGATTTGTTGGGTTAGTAATTTGCACAATTTTACTGTGGCATTTGGATCTGGGTTGGCCAATGAAGGCCTGATCAGTCAAGGCCAGAGTTGTTATTGAACTTGGGCCTGTCTTGGGCCATCTGGCCATGACTTGGGCCTATCTTGGACCATTTGGCCATGACAATTGGCCCAGACCTAAGAGGAAAGTTCTAGAAGTGTACCAGCTGTCCAGAATTTGTTTAGAAGATGCTGAAAAATGGACAGATATACATTATTCTCTGTCAATATGTTGTACTATCCAAAGAATTTAGGTTAGAATATTCTTTGGATGCCCTATAAAAAGAAAAGTTACTCCTTCATTCTGGAGGAGATTTTCAGAACCCTATAAATACTCTAAAAGTTCAACCACTATTTCATTAGTAGCTGATTCTCTTTTCCTCTGATTTTAGCAACAAAAAAAAACTTAGAGAACTTCTTTGGGATTTTCTGGTTTTCATAAGTCGAAAATGGATTGAATGTGAAGCTGGTGCATTGTTGTTTCCTGTTGTCGGTTTTTGCTGATTGCTGCTGTCCTCTTTTGTTCTTGAGGATTCCTTATCTTTTATTTGCTCCTTGTAACCAGGTATCCCTTGAATCTTGAATAACAAGTGGAGTGCAAGCATATTCTTCCTTTCAAAGATGTATTCTGTGACTTGAAGATTACTGTTTAATGTTGAATTTCAGTTTTTCCTTTACATATGGTGTTTTCAAGTTATTTAGTTTTCTTTGTAATGTTGTTCTCGGCTTTTGTTTGAGTATTCTAGATCTGTTTAATGGTCAATAGTTTAGTTAGGAGCTTCATAAATGAATGTTTAAATTAGCTTGTATGTGCCATGTTTTGTGCAAAGGTTGAGATGTTTGATTGTCACAATAGCATTCTTTGTCTATTAGAGGATACTGTTAGATGCTATTGCATTGTTTGGGGCTGTTGAGCACATTTAGTTTAATTATCTATGAATCCAGCATTGATAGTGTGATTACCTGTTTGAGACTAATGTATTTAAGGAGTTTAAGGTTCAAGCTTATGGCAAAAACATCATTAATGATTTGCTAATGATTTAGTACTTAAATTTGATTGATTAGTGTTTCCGAACTTCTGGTATTCAAGTAGTGTTTTTCTTGGTATATCTATACAAAGGTTTCAGGCCTCATTAGGGCCTTAACATTAAAGGCTCTTTGGGTAAAAATGATTGGGCCTGGTATTGGCCTATATGAGGCAGCCTGGTTAAAACCAGGCCCAATGTGACTATGCTCTTGATTTCTTTCACTGTTGGGCTCAATTTCGAGCCCAATTATCTTCAGCAATTTTTATCCATTAATTTCTTTCTGTTAAAAAAATAGGTTTTAACTTTGAAGGCTTGTCTTTGAGAAGCTGGGCCTGGTATTGGCCCAAGCGAAGCTGACAGGACAAAATGGGGCTCATTTGCTCCCTTGTCCTCATTCTTGGGCTCAATTTAGAGCCTAGTTAGCCTCAGCCTTATTTTTTCCTTGCAAATTTTCTTTAGATATGGTGGTGGGCTTTCTGCTGACCCAAGTCTCCCCAAAAATGATTAAAGGTGTAACACATCTACCCCAAGCATGTATACAATTAGCAATCTTTTGAATAATTTGAGGTGTGCCATTCACAAATGAATCTCATAATCTATGGCCCTCACATTAATACCAAAACTAGTGTGGAAAATACTTTGAACATTACTAGTGTAGAAAATACTTTGAACCTTCGTAGTTTGCTTTAGGCGCGTTATAACAAAATTATTACAGCTACGGGTATGGTTCCCGTGACGTAGTCGTGATACATAATTTTCAAATCCGGGGTACATTTATGTGACTCGGCCACAACTTCTAATAATGTTAATAAATTAAACATGTTGTAGATCGTGGGTACGGTTCCCGTGACACGATTCACAATGTGTATCAAACAAACAAGTGTACGACAATTGTAAATTGTTCAAGAAATAATTCCATAAATCCTAAAAAGCGGTTAAATTAATTAAAAACGGTTATAAAGTTAAAAATGCACGCTAGGTTTAAACCATGTAGTAAATTAGATAATTAGGCCAATATTAATATTTAAGCGACCCTGCTCGAACCACGGAACCCGGAATGCCCAACACCTTCTCCGGGTTAACCGAATTCCTTAATTAGAATTTCTGGTTTCGCAGACTTTTAAATAAAGTCAAAATTCTCCTCGATTTGATTTAAAATAAACCGGTGACTTGGGACACCAAATAAACTATTCCAAGTGGCGACTCTGAATTAAATAAAATAATCCCATTTCGATTTATGTCACTTTAATTGGAAAAACTCCCTTATATCCCCCCTCGGGTGGCAAAAAGGAGGTGTGACAGCTCTGGCGACTCCGTTGGGGATCGAACCCAGAATCTCTGGTTCAGGGTTCAAGAATTCGAGCTTAGAATAACTTTTATAATTGGCTTTTATTTATTATCTGATTTTTGTTACATGTTTGGGCCTAATGTGCTAAATGCCGATTTTTACCGCTTTGATATTATTTGAACTGTATATAAACTGCTGTGAAACCCCTCTCTTCTAATCTTCTGGGAAGTGCACGCTGGCGTGGCTTCTTTTCTGTTAGTGACATACCCTAATTTAGAACGAGGATCGGTTCAATTACAAAGCCGGATGGCCTTTTGGTCCCTGGCACGTAGCCCTCCCTCGGCTCGAGTTGTCCGCTCGGGTAAGCCAGGTCTAGAACAACACACCCAGGTTTTAAACCTATAATAACACAGCCTCATACCAGATCCCTAGTAGGAACGCTTGTTTGCATCATGTGCATTTGACTTTGGGGACTCAACACAAGGGTTGGGTCCGTCTAGGATAAGTGTATCCAAAAATCAAAAGACCATCCTGATGCATTTTTACGTGCTACTTGTACAATTATTTGCTTCGGTTTGCATGTTGACCGGTTTCTAGAATAGGAAAAAATTGGAGAAAAAAAAATCAAATTGGGGTATGGGAGAGATAATTAGCCGCCTTTGAAAAATCTGGTGTCCAAAATATACCGAAACTCTGTCGAAATTTTGAAAAAAAAAAGGGAGAAAAGAAAAAGGAAAAAGAAAAAGGGAAAATTGTTTCAAAGTACTTCATGTTTTCTGTTGCGTCAAAACTCACCGAACTACGCGGGTCTGATTCTCACCGGATGTGAGATACGTAGGCAAACCTCACTGGTTCCGACCCTAATTTTTAAAAAATCCAAAAATATTTTCCTTTAATTCCTTATTTAGAAGCTGTAGACAATAAATTTGGTTCGAGAAAATAAACTCAAGACCGAAAAATATCGCAACAATCGTAGTATTTTATTTCGAATATTTGAGTGTTACAATCTCTATGAATCCTCTGATTCTTCCTTCCAATAGTAAATAAATTCAAGGGCCTTTGAGCTTGATCTTGAATCTATATTTGTTTCCACGAACGATGATCTTATTCGTGAGCTTGAGCTTGATTGCTTGAACTTGATCTTGATTTGTTCTTCGTTCTTGAGCTTGAACTTTATTTCTTGAACTTGAACTTGATTGCTTGAAGCTTGAAACTTGTAGAGAAATTTGCGGTGTTTGATCCACGAGCTCTCTCTTGCTTCTTGTTATAACTTTTGGTCTCTTTTCTGGGTTATGAAGACCCATATTTATAGTTGTGGAAGGGAGGAGTCATGATAAGAACAAACTCTTTCCGACCAATCAATTTGAATTGTGACATGGCCGCATTTGATTGGCCAGAACATGTCACTTGCACACGTGGCGCGATTTCATTGGCCTTTTAGTGTGACTTGGCATGCCTTGTCATTTTGACACGTGGCATAATCCTATCGGCTCTTTCGTTTGACTTGGCGCGCCACGTCGTTTGACACGTGACACCAAACTGGGCCTCTAGGAAGATGACATATTGGGCTTAATGAAGTGGGCTCATCACTTTAGACCAACTAAATGGGCTAGCCCAATGGATTAAGCCTTATTTATTTAATCCATATATGTTGGACTTATATAAATAATCCAATTATATTAGCCCAATAAATTTATTTGGACTAATATATTTAAAACATAGTCCGCATTATTTTATCGATTCAAATTCGATAAAATTTAAATACTTACAAATACCCCTACTTCAAGACTTGATGGGGTATTAAATCAATACGACTAGTCTTTGAAGTATCATAAAATAATCACTTGGAATGCACAATTGATTTAGTTGCCCGCATTTCTACAAAGTACCGACTTTGCAACATTTCTCACAAAAGAGATATCATATAGTTTTTTTTTTGAGTGAACCAACACAATTCACGTAGAGTACTTGTAAGCAACATATCTATATAGGACTTCACTCTTTTGACCATTCATGCCAAGATAGCAAATCTTTTTGCTAAAGACAAATGGCTAACATTGTAGATTAAGCTGGAAGCAACAATTTTGATATTGGCCAAGAATACATCTACTTATGCGGGTCCCACAGATGACTTCCCCCAGATTAATTCTAATTCTAATAGAGCGTTTTCCTATTCTCTCGGTGTTCTTTTTATTTCAGATACTACCATTATCTCCCTTTTCCAATTTTCATGTAACTAGGAGATATTTGCCGCCTTAAGGGTCAAGTCCTTTTAGCAGACAAATTGTAACAATTGATCCCACATCGATATTTAGCTCTCAACAGCCACCTCTCCATAGCTATATAAACCCGTATGCATTCCCTTTACGAACATCAATTCCAACGTTTGCTAGCTACTTCAGAGTCTACTTTTCACGACTTGGAAGCATTGACGCGAAGGTAATTTCTTCTTATTTTTTTGTGCTTTCTTCTTTGTCGTCTTTTTTTTTCTTTTTTTTGTAGGTCAAGCGAGAACGAGGTGATCCATGCATGAATAAGGCGATCTTAAGTGTGAGGGGATGAGTACTCATCCATGCCCAAATATCAGAGGGATTACTTTCATGGCCCGATTCTTGGAGAGATTACTCTCAAAATGACCCGATTCTTGGAGAGATTACTCTCAAAATGGCCCGATTCTTGGAGAGATTACTCTCATAATGGCCCGATTCTTGGAGAGATTACTCTCAAAATGGCTCGATTCTTGGAGAGATTACTCTCAAAATGGCCCGATTCTTGGAGAGATTACTCTCGAAATGGTCTGATTCTTGGAGAGATTACTCTCAAAATGGCTCAATTCTTGGAGAGATTACTCTCAAAATGGCCCAACTACCGGAGAGATTACTCTCATGTGGCCCAATTCTTGGAGAGATTACTCTCAAATGGCTCAATTCTTGTAGAGATTACTCTCAAAATGGCCCGACTACCGGAGAGATTACTCTCAATGTGGCCCAATTCTTGGAGAGATTACTCTAAAAAAGGCTCAATTCTTGGAGAGATTACTCTCAAAATGGCCCGATTCTTGGAGAGATTACTCTCAAAATGGCCCGATTCTTGGAGAGACTACTCTCAAAATGGCTCGATTCTTGGAGAGATTACTCTCAAAATGGCCCGATTCTTGGAGAGATTACTCTCAAAATGACCCGATTCTTGGAGAGATTACTCTCAACATGGTTCGATTCTTGGAGAGATTACTCTCAAAATGGCTCAATTCTTGGAGAGATTACTCTCAAAATGGCCCGATTGTCGGCGAGGCCAACTTAAGGTGCAAAGGGACTCATATGTCCACCTTAAGATTGGAATGTTATAGTTCCTTTTAAAGACAAACCCACGAAAAGGCCAACTTAAGATGCAAAGGGACTTATATGTCCACCTTAAGATTGGAAAGTTATAGTTCCTTTGAAGGACAAACCCACGAAGAGGCCAACTTAAGGTGCAAAGGGACTTATATGTCCACCTTAAGATTGGAAAGTTATAAAGCTTCAACTTGAATACGACATCGACTTGAAAACTTGGAAAACTTTGAAGATTTGGCGGACTTTGCAGACTTCAACTCGAAGATTCGGAGGGCTTAAACAATTCAACTTTGAGATCGGCGAATTTGAAGACTGAAACTTGAAGACCGACGAACTTAAAGACTTCAACTTTGTGACTTGGAGGGCCTAAACATTTCAACTTGAAGATCGAGGAATTTGAAGACTTCAACTTGAGGACCGGCGGACTTGAAGACTTCAACTTTGAGACTTGGAGGGCCTAAATATTTCAACTTGAAGATCGGCGAATTTGAAGACTTCAACTTGTAGACCAACGGACTTGAAGACTTCAACTTTGAGACTTGGAAGCCCTAAATAGTTCGACTTGAAGATTGGCGAATTTGAAAACTTCAACTTGAAGACCGACGGAGTTGAAGATTTCAACTTTGGGGACTTCAACTTGAATATCGACGGACTTAAAGATATCAATTTACCATGGAGGGTTGCCCCTTTTAAATCAAATGAGATCAAAGTTCAACAAGAGGATGACATTTCAGCTTGATTTTGCATTCCTCGGACATCAATATGGGGCAATATGTATCTTTTGAACTTATGCGACTGAACTTAGAATGAAACTCTAAGCTGCCTACGTACCTCGGCGAAGAGGATCAAGTCATACCGTAGTTCAAACTGAGTAGACTTTTTTTTTTGCGTCCTAACTTTTGCCTAGGCCGCCTCTTTCGAGATTTTCAACCTAGCGGACTTTTTTTTTACGTCCTAACTTTTGCCTAGGCCGCCTCTTCGAGATTTTCAACCTAGTGGACTTTTTTTTTTTTACTTTTTTTTTGGGGCCGTACACAATTTATACTCTTGCGGGCTAGGAGTGTAGCAACTTGCAGTTTAGGCTCGTACGTCGAGGAGCGTCATGACTTGCAGTTTAGGCTCGTACGTCAAGGAGCGTCATGACTTGCAACTTCATGGATAATACTTCTTCAAAAACTTGCCGTTGATAGGGCCGATTCTCATACCATCTGCATCAACCAGCTTGTAAGCCCCACTTGAATAAGCTTCTTGTACGACATATGGCCCATCCCATTTTGAAGTGAACTTCCCTACAGGTTTATGGGAAGTAATTATGGGTCTTCGTACGGCAAGGACTTGATCTCCTACTTGAAAGGATCTCGGACGAACTCTTTTATTGAAGGCGCGAGACAATCGAGCTTGATAACATTCAAGACTCTGTTGAGCTTCCAATCTCTTTTCATCAAGAGCTTCCAACTCTGCTAACCGAAGTCGAGCATTTTCTTCATCAGTGATCCCTTCTTGAATAGCCAGTCGTAACGAAGGTATTTGACGCTCAAGTGGCAAGACGGCTTCGACTCCATAAACGAGTGAATAAGGAGTCGCCTGTGTTGGCGTGCGGTGAGTCGTCCTATATGCCCATAGAGCTTCTTCCATACGGTCATTCCAATCTCGTTTGGATTTGGAGACGACTTTCTTTAACAAGTTGCATAGAGTCTTGTTGAATGCCTCAGCTAGACCATTGGCGGCAACATTGTACATCGAAGAGTCACGTTGCTTGAAGCCAAAGAGATCATAAATATTGTTCATCAACCTATTATCGAACGGCTTTCCATTATCCGTTATTATGTAACGAGGAATGCCAAAGCGATAAATAATGTTTACTCGGATGAAACTTGCGACATTTTTCTTTTTTACTTCCTTAAGAGCAACAACTTCAGCCCATTTTGAGAAGTAGTCAGTTGCAGCCAAGATGTATAGGTGCCCACCAGAGGACTTTGGTAGTGGTCCAACCACATCCAATCCCCAAGCGTCAAACAGCCAAGATGCAATAGTCGGGTGCAATACTTCAGGAGGTTGATGAATAAAATTCGCATGGAATTGACAAGCCTTGCATCTTCGAGCGTAGTCCAAGCAATCTTTTACCATCGTTGGCCAATAATATCCCATCCTTTTTATATGGAAGTGGAGCTTTGGTCCGGACTGGTGTGACCCACATACCCCAGAATGCGCCTCTTGCAAAGCTTGGAGAGCTTCTTCTTCTCCTAGGCATCGCAAGAGTACTCCCTCGAACGACCTTCTGTATAGAGTATCCTTGTAGTAAAGGAAGCGAGGTGCACGACGACGGATTTCAGTCCTTCTCCTCCGATTTTCTGGAAGTATCCCATAGCATAAGTAGTCGATAATGGGTTGTCGCCATTCTTCTTTCTCAACTTCAGAAACAGCAACAAGATGCTTGAGTTCGTTTTCTTCACCTTCAACTTCATTTGGCGGCAGTACTACTCATTTTTGGCAGACGGTAACTTGCGCTTGGTCAGGCAGGGCTAATGATGAAGCTAGAGCAGCTAAAGCATCAGCCTTCTTATTTTCTTTCCTTGGCACATGCTGAATAGTCACATCACCGAGCCACCCCATCAACTTTTTAGCGTAATCATGATATGGGCGTAGTTCAGGCTTCTTAACCTCGTAACTACCCAAAAGCTGATTGACCACTAACTGGGAGTCACCAAAGACTTGCAATTGCAATTGCTTCATATCAACGGCCATTTCAAGCCCAAGTATTAATGCTTGATATTCAGCAACATTGTTGGAACAAAGTTGTGTCAAGGTGAAGGAATAGGGACGCCAGCCCCGGCTCCCCCACGATGCGCAGCACCATCAAAGTACATCTTCCATGGAGGTTGAACTTCAACGACCATTGCGTCCTCATCAGGTAGTTCATCAGTTAGCTCCCAGTCATCAGGTATCGGATGATCTGCCAAGAAGTCCGCCAATGCTTGTCCTTTTACAGCCTTTTGAGGGATGTACAAAATCTCGAATTGTTGAAATTGGAGGTACCATCTCGCTAGTCGATCACTAAGAACAGGTTTTGACATCACGAACTTGATGGGATTTGCTTTAGAAACAAGACGGACAACATGAGCTTGAAAGTAGTGCTTCAACTTTTGAATTGAGAAGACTAGCGCCAAACACAACTTTTCAATTGGCGAATAATTTAACTCGTTAGGTGTCATCATCCTGCTCGAGTAGTAAAGAGAGTTTTCTTTCCCCTCACTGTTTTCTTGGGCCAACAGTGCTCCAACAGACCTTTCCTGCACCGCAATGTATAGTATCAATGGCCTTCCTGGTATAGGAGCTGCTAGAACTGGAGGCTTCATCAAGTAGGTTTTGATACTTTCGAAGGCATTGCTACAAGCTTGGTCCCACTTGAAAGGAACGCCTTTCTTCATGAGGCGACTAAATGGTTGGCACCTCCCAGCCAGGTTTGATATGAGTCTTCTAAGGTATGCTAGCTTTCCTTGCAGACTTTTCAATTCATGGAATCTCGAGGCTCAGGCATTTTCAAAATGGCATCCACTTTGGCTTGATCAATTTCGATCCCTCGATGTCGGACAATGAAACCAAGGAACTTTCCAGAAGTAGCTCCAAAGGCACATTTCAGTGGATTCATCCTAAGTTGGTACCTCCGTAGCAATTCAAATACCATCCTTAAGTCATTCAAGTGGTCGCCCTTCTCTCTTGATTTTACCACCAAGTCATCAACATAACATTCGACATTCTTGTGGAGAAGATTGTCGAAAATATTCTGCATAGCCCTTTGGTAAGTAGCACCAGCATTCTTCAAGCCAAAAGGCATTACCTTGTAGCAATAAATACCCTTGGGGGTGCGGAACGCAGTAAGCTCTTCATCTTTTGGTGCCATGCGAATTTGGTTATAGCCCGATGAACCGTCCATGAAAGACATTGCCTCGTAACCAGTAGTAGCATCGATCATCAGCTCTGGAATAGGAAGCGGGAATTCATCTTTGGGACATGCATTATTGAGGTCCCTGAAGTCAACGCATACTCGAATCTGGCCATTCTTCTTCCTTACAGGGACAATACTTGAAACCCATATTGGGTATTTAACTTCCCGAATAAATCCAGCTTCAATGAGTTTGTTAACTTCAGTTTCAATCAGGGGAACCAAGTCCGGCCTAAAGCGCCTTTGAGCTTGCTTAACAGGACGAGCACCATTTTTGACTGCAATGTGATGGACTGCTACTTTTGGGTCCAAGCCAGGCATCTCTTTGTAACTCCAAGCAAAGACATCCCTAAACTCCTTGAGTAACTCAATATAAGTGCTTTATTCATCAACTTCCAGTAAAGCACTTAGGTAGGTGGGTGTTGGTTCTTCATCAGTACCAAGGTTAACTACTTTTAAGGCATCAACTATATTCCATTTTGGCCCAAACCTTTGGCACCTATATGTATACATTGTGATAGTCAAGCGGCAATAGNTCCTTCTTCAAGTTCAGGTGGAGCATCTTTCACCTCTTCATCTTCTTGAGGGTCCCCATCATTGAAGGATATGTGATAACACGGCGAAACATCCTTCAATTCCGCATTATCTTCCATCGAAGATGGAATGCCATTCTCGACTTGCATAGTAATATGATACGAAGAACCCACACTTTCTTCATCTTCATCACGTTCCTTAGTATAGACCACAGTATATGGCATTACCTTCAGTACCTCTTTACATGAAACCACAAGTTTTGTTTGTCGCCTTATTCTAGAAGGAACCAAACTTTGGAAATCCTTAGAGATCTCATGGATTTTGGGCGAAGCGGGTGTTCTTATGCTTTGAAAATTTCTCCGAAACTTGTTCCCCTTCTTTAGTGGACCCAATCTTTCAAACACGGAGGTCCGCACAGGTGATTTTCCAAGTCGATCAAAGACGGAAGGCTTGTTAGAAGCGGTTGATTCATCTTCTACGGTGATATAATTGTTGCTCGCCCTTCTTATTGAGATGCGCACTGGTGACGGTTGTTTGTATCCCAAATCTTCACGTGGTTGCCTCGTTGCAGATTCTGATGGGAGCTTCCCTAACTTTGACGGCTCATTGGGATTGTATCCGGCTTTTGCAAATAGCTTGTAAGCGTTAGGATCAAAACCTTCATCTGTTCGCTTTGTAGGGAGTGCCCCATTCTACAAGCGATTTTGGGCTACAAACCCTGCAAGCGGCTTCGAGGACAACTTTACTGTCTCAATTTGTTTTACCGGCAGAGTTAACTCCTTTAGCGTGTTGGTTTGGAGATTAGATGATTCGCCCTCGTCTTTCTTCCTTTTAGGGACATATTGGAGCGCCGAAATTACTTTCTTGCCATAAGACGTAATATTCCCTCTGTAAGATTTATTCACGTTGGGTTGTACCTCCTTACTAACAGCTTTGGCTTACCAGTAGTCACCTCTTCTCTTTTAGTTGAGGGCTTTTTATTCTTGCTTTTCATGCCATCATCAACTTTCAGCTCCTTCACAATGCGGTTCTTCAAGTAGAACTTTGCATCGGCAAAGTGTGACTCAGCCTCGGTGAATGGCTCATCATCAACAACTACCGTCTTCTCGACTCCACCCTCATAGTATTTTAGATATTGATGGTAGGTAAATGGAACAACTTTATTCTCATGTATCCAAGGCCTCCCAAGCAAAACATTGTATGAAGTTTTCGCGTCGATCACATGCAGCCATGCGCTTGATTGCATATCTTCAATAGTGATTCCCAGCCTGATCGCGCCTATGGCTCTTTGCCCCCCTTGGTTGAATCCTTGGATCATCACACAACTTTCTGAGAGTTCGTTCATGGGAATACCAAGTTCTTTCACAGTGTGGATTGGCAAAATATTCACTGAGGATCCTCTATCAACCAAAATCCGATTTACCCTTTCATCACGCATATAGCCAACCAGGTACAATGGGCGGTTATGAGGAGTTTCACCTAGCAAAAGATTGTCATTTGTGAACGTGACCTTTTCCTCACAAGCATTAACTTCTTGAGGAGTAGACTCGATGGGCTTTTCCGAAGATGGTGCCAACGGTAGGTCATCACTCTTTTCTTCCCCTTTGTCAGCATGGCAACAAGAGGCCTCAACACGATCACAGGAAATCTTCATGCGGAACCAAGATGGCAAGACGTCCTCCAAAGTAACTGTATGTCATGGCTTTTGAGGGTGGTACATCTCCACTTTTGCTTTCTTCAGACGCTTAACTGGATTCTTTTTCATTGGTCTTTTTACCATCATCTTCCTTGTTGGTTGTTCTACTGATTCTTTTTGTGGGCTCCTTTTGTGGCGCCTACGACGAGTCACCAACGTCCAACCTTCATCATCATCAGGTTGATCGTATTCAACTTTGTCTTTCTCCAGTAATTCTTTATTTTTACTTTCTTTAACACCGCATAATTCATCCGGACTAAATGAGCCGAAGGTGGTAGAGACTTGGTTTGCGCTTGCTTTCTCATCTTCAAGCACGATCTTTTTTTCGTGAGCCATGTCCATGACTTTGTCCTTGAAGACAAAGCACTTCTCCAGAGGGTGGCTTACAAGTCGGTGATATTTGCAGTAGTTTGGGTCATTTGTTTTCCCAGCTTCATTTGGTCGCTTCATCTCCGGAAGCTCAATGAGATTTAACTCGAGGAGTTCTTCGAAAACGGTTGGCACATCAGAATCCAGGAATGGGTACTCTTTCTCCTGCATCTCTTTTAGAGTCAACTTTCCACTTGGCTTGTCTTGAAAAGAAGTGGATTTCATACTCTGCTTCTTACTCACCTTCGTCGTGAACTTCATAGGTGACGTATTGACATTCATAGCTTCTTTGCTTTCAGACTTGGGTACGAACTTTTCCCACTTCCTGACTTCTTGCTTGTCATTCACTTTGCGAGGTTCATAGATGGGCTATCCTTTCATTTCCAGTCGGAGGCCATNAGGACAATGCGGTCGTTGCAAATATAATCCGGTTTACAGTCCGGAGTTGAATCTCACAGAGAATTAACCTATCAATTACCTTTGTTGGAATCACTAAATCCTTTATAATCACTTTCCCAAACTTTGTAAACAATATTGGATGGTATTTCTACTAACTAAGATTGAAAGTAAATAACTAACAGCTGTAAACTAAATATTCTTGGGTTGAAAACAATAATGAGAAGGTTCTAAGGTAGTGATTTCCCCTATTGATGGAATCCCTTCCGGTTATGTTGCATATAGATTCACCAAAGTATCTCTATCAATCATGAGCACTCTTATTACCGTAAATCTCTCCCGAGTAATTGCGATAATTTACTAGACGCACTCTCCCGAGCTATGCTAGCTGGCTTTGATTATTGCAGCTCACTTTAGATCACACCCAAGGCTTCGTTATCCCTAATCCCGCCTTTAAACCCGCAATTATAGATCCCTCTTATACTTTGGGAGTGGTGTTGTTCAATAATTATCTAAATATGCACTCTCTCCCGAGTTAAGCACACTAAATAGGCACAGCTAATTGAGGATCCTGTCAATTAACTACAATAAACACGTAATTGAACAAATAGAGATTAACTGGCAAACTATATTAACATAATCAAGAAGTTCATCCTTCAATAGGTTCCATCAAAACCTTAGACTAAAGTATTTAGCTACTCATGACAACTTGAAGATAATCTACGATAATATTCATCATGGAAAATTGCAAGAAAAAGATGAAATAAAGAAGTATGATGTTTTGGATGATCTCTCACACTTGTGTTTCTTGCCCAAGAACTCTCTAAAACCAATCTGACCTAATGTAGCCGAAATCCTACTTTTTATAAAGGCTTTACACCAATTTTTCCCGACTTGACAATCCTGCCCCTGGCTATTTCGCGTTCTGCCGCGGTCCCACCGCGGTTACGCCGGGACCGCGGCCAAAAAAGGTCTCTGAATCTTCATCTCTACTCTGTCGCGGTCCTACCGCGGTTACGGTCTGACCGCGGGCAGGCCAACTTCTGCCTTCCTTTGACTTTTCACTTGGTGCATTTCTTGGGCATTGTTTGATTGGCCTCCTTTTCTCCGTAATTGATCCCAAACTTGCTCCATCGACTTATTTCTTTGGATATAACCTGCAAAGCATGAAAAGCACTAACCAGAGCATTTGGTTATCACTTTTACAACAAAGCTATACAAAAATGTGGTTCTTTAGGGTCTAATTATAGTCTAATTCACCTATTATCTGTTTGCTGCTTCTTAAGTATTAAGTTTTGTATGTTGTTTAATTTAATGCAATTTGTAAAAAAAATAAATTAAAAAGCTAATTGATTTTCTATTTTGCTTTAGAAATTAGTCAAATTGACCTTAAAATAAAATTTGATAATCAAATAATTAAAATTAATAAATTAATAAGCTGGTCCTTGTCAATTTCTTATTCTCATTTTACGTCTATTGGATAGCTTGTAATACAGTTTTCTTTATTATAGTTCAGTGTTGAACTTATCTGAAAAAATAATTAGTATTATATTTGTAGACAATAAATTTGCGTCAAGAAAATAAAATCAAGACCGAAAATATTGCAACAATCATAGTATTTTATTTTGAATATTTGAGTGTACAATCTCTATGATTCCTCTGATTCTTCTTTTCAATGGTAAATAAATTCAAGGGCCTTTGAGCTTGATCTTGAATCAATGTTTGTTGCCACGAACGATGATCTTGTTCTTGAGCTTGAGCTTGAGCTTGATTGCTTGAACTTGATCTTGATTTGTTCTTCGTTCTTGAGCTTGAACTTTATTTCTTGAACTTGAACTTGATTGCTTGAAGCTTGAAACTTGTAGAGAAATTTGCGGTGTTTGATCCACGAGCTCTCTCTTGCTTCTTGTTATAACTTCTGGTCTCTTTTCTGAGTTATGAAGACCCCTATTTATAGTTGTGGAAGGGAGGAGTCATGATAAGAACAAACTCTTTCCGACCAATCAAATTGAAGTGTGACATGGCCGCATTTGATTGGCCAGAACATGTCACTTGCACACGTGGCGCGATTTCATTGGCCTTTTAGTGTGACTGGGCATGCCTTGTCATTTTGACACGTGGCATGATCCTATTGGCTCTTCCGCTTGACTTGGCGCGCCACGTCATTTGACACGTGGCACCAAACTGGGCCTCTAGGAAGATGACATCTTGGGCCTAATGAAGTGGGCTCATCACTTTAGCCAATTAAATGGGCTAGCCCACGGGATTAAGACTTGTTTATTTAATCCATATATTGGACTTATATAATTAATTCAATTATATTAGCCCATAGTATTTATTTGGACTAATATATCTTGAATTTAAAATATAATCCAAATTATTTTATGGATTTAATTTATGTAAAATTTATATGCCTACAAATGCCCCCTACTTCAAGACTTGTCAAGACTTTTTTTTTTAAACTTTTGAAGACTAGGCTTGAAGTATTTATATTTGTATACTTGAACCGGCTCTGACACAGTCATATGGAATGTTAAAGCAAAATCCCAAAATTATTGTTACGTGACTTGATCACGTGAAACATAAAAGCTGTAGAATTCAAAAGTTATCCTATTCATTTTAAGTGACTTTAAAATGATTAGCTTTTTCCATGTCATACATTTCAATGAAAGGCATGCTGCAGTAATTATTCTAGTTATAACTAGAATGTTTTCTTTCATTTAAAGGGCCGTATAGTCCCCTTTCACTGCCCAAGCATAATACACACATAGAGTCCTTATTCTATTCCAAAGTGGACTCTCCAATCCGATCTCAACATGAATTGGAACAAACGTCCACTAACCACTCATACTAGGAGACTGCCTACAATATTTTATCCCACATCGGCGGTATACTATCGTTGGCGTCCTATGGAGATCTATATAAACCCCTGGGCTCTAATTTGTTGAGCATCAATTTTCAGCATCCTCAAGTGGCTTTCGAGTTCGTGTTTTGACGAGAAAGCGTCAGTGCTCAAGGTAATTTTCTCTTCTTTTCTTGTGTTTTTCTTGTTTCGTTGTCCTTTTTTCCTTCTTTTTTTGTAGGTCAAGCGAGAAAGATATGCCCTTATTCAACAAGATGATTCACGCATGAAGAAGACAATCTTGGGGTGTGAAGGGATGAGTACTCATTAACCGTTAACCGTCTAAGCTAAAGATTTATTTTATCTTACGCAAAGAACATCACACCGTTTATGCCAAAGATTTATTATCTGAAGCGAAGACCATTACACCGTCTGAGCTAATGACTTCATCTTGTTTAACTTCATTTTATTTGAGGCATAGACCTTTACACCGTCCGGGCTAGATTTATTTTGTCTGAAGCGAAGACCATTACACCGTCTAAGCTAATGACTTCATCTTGCTTGAAGATTTAACTTCATTTTATCTAAGGCATAGACCATTACACCGTCTGGGCTAAAGATTCATTTCGTCTGAAGCGAAGACCATTACACCGTCTAAGCTAATGACTTCATCTTGTTTGAAGATTTAACTTCATTTTATCTAAGGCATAGACCATTACACCGTCTGGGCCAAAGATTCATTTCGTCTGAAACGAAGACCATTACACCGTCTAAGCTAATGACTTCATTTTATCTAAGGCATAGACCATTACACCGTCT
>NW_017671033.1:124709-159278 GCF_001879085.1 Nicotiana attenuata
GGAAATACCAAAGTTTCTTTCACAGTATCGGATTGGCAAAAATCGTTCACTGAGGATCCTCCATCAACCAAAATCCGATTTACCCGTTTCATCGCGCATATAGCCAACCAGGTACAATGGGCGGTTATGAGGAGTTTCACCTAGCAAAAGATCGCCATTCGTGAACGTGACCTTTTCCTCACAAGCATTAACTTCCTTGAGGAGTGGACTCGATGGGTTTTTCCGAAGATGGTGCCAACGATAGGTCATCACTATTTTCTTCCCCTTTGTCAGCATGGCAACAAGAGGCCTCAACACGATCACAGGAAATCTTCGTGCGGAACCAAGATGGCAAGAAATCCTCCAAAGTCACTATATGTCGTGGCTTTTGAGGGTGGTGTATCTCCACTTTTGCTTTCTTCAAACGCTTAACTGGATTCTTTTTCATTGGTCTTTTTACCATCATCTTCCTTGTTGGTTGTTCTACTGATTCTTTTTGTGGGCTCCTTTTGTGGCGCCTACGACGAGTCACCAACGTCCAACCTTCATAATCATCAGGTTGATCATCTTCAACTTTGTTGTTCTCCAGTAATTCTTCATTTTTACTTTCTTTAATACCGCATAATTCATCCGGACTAAATGAGCCGAAGGTGATAGAGACTTGGTTTGCGCTTGCTTTCTCATCTTCCAGCACGATCTTCTTTTCGCGAGCCAAGCCCATGACTTTGTCCTTGAAGACAAAGCACTTCTCCAGAGGGTGGCTTACAAGTCGGTGATATTTGCAGTAGTTTGGGTCATTTGTTTTCCCAGCTTCATTTGGTCGCTTCATCTCCGGAAGCTCAATGAGATTTAACTCGAGGAGTTCTTCGAAAATGGTTGGCACATCAGAATCCAGGAATGGGTACTCTTTCTCCTGCATCTCTTTTAGAGTCAACTTTCCACTTGGCTTGTCTTGAAAAGAAGTGGATTTCATACTCTGCTTCTTGCTCACCTTCGTCATGAACTTCATAGGTGACGTATTGACATTCATAGCTTCTTTGCTTTCAGACTTGGGTACGAACTTTTCCCACTTCCTGACTTCTTGCTTGTCATTCACTTTGCGAGGTTCATAGATGGGCATCCTTTCATTTCCAGCGGAGGCCATGCTCAATTCCATGTCATGGGCACGAGTTGCAAGTTCTTCAAATGTGCTAGGCTTGATACCTTGCAAGATGTAGCGCAATCCCCAATGCATGCCTTGGATGCACATCTCTATGCCTGAAGCTTCACTAAGCCTGTCTTTGCAGTTGAGGCTTGCATTACTCCAACGATTGATAAAGTCGATAACTGGTTCCCCCTTTTGTTGACGAGTATTTGTAAGCTCTATCATACTCACTGTGCGTCTTGTGCTATAAAAGCGATTGAGGAATTCTTGCTCTAGTTGATCCCAGCTGTCGATAGATCTAGCCTCGAGGTCCGTGTACCAGTCAAAAGCATTTCCTTTTAGCGAGCGGACAAACTGCTTGATGAGGTAATCTCTATAAGTCCCAGCATTGTTGCATGTCTCCACGAAGTGCGCAACATGTTGTTTCGGGTTACCTTTACCATCAAACTGTTGAAACTTCGGAGGTTGATAGCCAGCAGGCATCTTCAACATATCGACCCTTGCAGTGTACGACTTTGCATATGTGAGGGAGGATTTGGCAGCAACTTCATATTTGTTCTTAATGGTTCCTTCGATGAACTTCTTCAGTTGATCGATCGGAATCATCCCTTCAGATGAGACAGGGATAGCCTTAGTGGATGCTGCTTGTCTTGGGGGAGAGTCACTCTCTAGAACTTCTGGGAGCTTGCCGGGTGCATGGGTAGAATCTTCCTCCATCAAGATTCCCACCCTATCTGTTATCTTGTCAATTCTAGCCTCTTGATTTTGCATGCATTTGGTCAAGCCAGTGGTTGCTTCCGTCAAATTTGCCAACTGCTCCTCCATGGATGAAGTGTTTGTCACCATGGCTTGCATGATTGTCGTGGATGACGGAGAGTAGCACGGATTTTCACACAGATTGATCCTTGATTGGCTCATTCTATGTGGTGTAAATGGGGAGGATCCATCACTTGAAGCATCATCATCTTCCTTCATAGCAGAGTGCTTGGAGCCGGAGAGGTCAAGCAGAGCAAGAGTTTTCTTGATCTTTTCAGCAACATCGCTTCCTCCTTCAGATGCGTTCGTGGCAGATCTTACTCCTTTTGAGGATGAAGATCCGAAAACAAGGGTTGATGCGGACGACACTTGGGGTGCTTGTTGTCCTAAAGAGCTTGCTTTTCTCCTCGTAACTGGTCCGAAGCTTCCAAAGGTGACATCGAGGATGCTTTCCACATCAGCATAGAACCTGGAGTTAGCAGCCTTGGTGGAAGTTGAAACGGAGTTGATTTTCTTTGAAGCCATTTCAATGTTCTTGAACTTTGGTGATTGAAAAGTTGAGATGAGAGGTAGAGATTGTCCCACTGGGCGTGCCAGAATTTGTAGACAATAAATTTGGTTCGAGAAAATAAACTCAAGACCGAAAAATATCGCAACAATCGTAGTATTTTATTTTGAATATTTGAGTGTTACAATCTCTATGAATCCTCTGATTCTTCCTTCCAATAGTAAATAAATTCAAGGGCCTTTGAGCTTGATCTTGAATCTATATTTGTTTCCACGAACGATGATCTTATTAGTGAGCTTGAGCTTGATTGCTTGAACTTGATCTTGATTCGTTCTTCGTTCTTGAGCTTGAACTTTATTTCTTGAACTTGAACTTGATTGCTTGAAACTTGAAACTTGTAGAGAAATTTGCGGTGTTTGATCCACGAGCTCTCTCTTGCTTCTTGTTATAACTTGTGGTCTCTTTTCTGGGTTATGAAGACCCATATTTATAGTTGTAGAAGGGAGGAGTCATGATAAGAACAAACTCTTTCCGGCCAATCAAATTGAATTGTGACATGGCCGCATTTGATTGGCCAGAACATGTCACTTGCACACGTGGCATGATTCATTGGCCTTTTAGTGTGACTTGGCATGCCTTGTCATTTTGACACGTGGCACAATCCTATTGGCTCTTTCGTTTGACTTGGCGCGCCACGTCATTTGACACGTGGCACCAAATTGGGCCTCTAGAAAGATGACATATTGGGCTTAATGAAGTAGGCTCATCACTTTAGCCCAACTAAATGGGATGGCCCAATGGATTAAGCCTTATTTATTTAATCCATATATGTTGGACTTATATAAATAATCCAATTATATTAGCCCAATAAATTTATTTGGAGTAATATCTTTAAAACGTAGTCCGCATTATTTTATCGATTCAAATTCGATAAAATTTAAATGCTTACAGAAGCATTTCCTTAGAAAGTTCAAATAAAAAAAGAAAAATAGTTTTCTTCTTTCTGAAGTCTTTCATACGGAAAAAATAAATAAAGAAAAATCAATTAAAAATCAAAATCCAAAATACAGGTTTCCTTTATTTTGAAGTATTTTTCCAAAAAATTCCAAAAAAAAAAATCAGAAACAAAAATCCAAGGATATTCTTCTCTTCTTTAGAGTCTTTCTTTTGTAAATTTCATAAAAAAAATTGAGAAATAAAAGTCCAAAAATATTTTCACTTTTCTTTAAAAGTACTTTCCTAAATTAAATAAGAGAAAAAAAAAGAAGAGAAACTCAGAAATCCGAGATGTTTTCTTAAAAGCCCTCATTTCGAAGATCCAATAATACAAATCAAAATCAAAACAATTTTTTTTTACCTTTTAGAAGTACTTTCTTCCTTCTTTAGAAGCCTTTTTTTTCAAAAATTTCAAAAAAAAAAATTCTTTTGTCGTAAATCTTTCATGGTCTGAGTTTTATAAAAAGTAAAAAAGAGTTAGCTTATTTACTCCATTCCTAATCTTCCTGCTACGTAATGATCTGATTCGCGCGGCATCGCGATACGTAGGCAATCCCCATCGGATCCGGTCGTAGCTGTAAATAACTCGAATAAGAGAGAAAATAATGAAAAGAGGGCACAAGAAAAAGAGAGAAAACAATGCAAAAGAGAGAGCGCGAAGAAAAGAGAGAAAATAACGAAAAGTGTGAAAAAAAAAGATTCAAAAAGATCTGGGAGGTAACAAAAGCCGGGATGAGACACGCAACCGTGGCAAAACATGTAGAAAAACGTTTAACTGTCTAGGTGCATTGCATTCCTCCAACGTGCGATTCAATATGTGTTAAATGTCTCAAACTAACCGGTTTGTTGTGTATGTTGTTGAGACGAGGCTCTGTTTTTAGGTGGTGGGTTTTGTGGTAACCTGGCTTCGCACCCTTACTTCACGAGATCTAAAGGGAGTGTTGAAATGACATCGGAAAGTCACCTATCAATCATTAACCCCTCAGAGGATAGCCCAATGACGGTTATCCCAACGTTAGAGTCAGGAACTGCTGAAGAGAACAGGATACTGCGCTTCCGCGTGTTGGAAATGTGGGATGCCTGGTCTAATGGTAGGGAGCCGCCCAGCGCAATACTCGATTTTGCCGAGCTGATTCCCAGAACAAGTGGAACCTCCAATGTCCCTATAAACTACCCGACCACCCCATTCGGATACCCCACTATGGCAACCCATTTCACCGGAACGCCTTCTGAGGTTCGCCCCTAGGCACTGTTTTCGGGAGTGTCTTCTAACATATTACCGCACTA
The DNA here is from genome assembly GCF_001879085.1 of Nicotiana attenuata. Lineage (NCBI taxonomy): Eukaryota > Viridiplantae > Streptophyta > Magnoliopsida > Solanales > Solanaceae > Nicotiana > Nicotiana attenuata. The sequence continues at coordinate 129,380 of NW_017671033.1, forward strand.
CCAACCCCGGCTACAGCACAACCAACAGTACCCAGGCCAGGTTTCGAGCTGTCCTCCTTTACTTTCCAAATACCACCATTTCAACTGGACACGGCTCATGTCACCCCAAACTCCTACCCTCAACACCCTCGGTATGAATCTGCCATGGAACAGGAGAAAACTGTGAAAAACCCCGAGCGAGATGACTCAAAAAATGAAGAGTATCGAACAGAGTCTCAAGAACATACAAGGCCTGAGTGGCCAGAAGAGTGTTTCCTATGCCGACCTGTACATGTTTCCTCATGTTCATTTGCCCATCGATTTTAAGACACCAAAATTCGAGAAGTATGACGGGCATGGAGACCCGATTGCCCATTTGAAAAGATACTGTAACCAGCTAAGAGGGGCGGGCGGAAAGGAAAAACTTTTGGTGGCCTATTTCAGGGAGAGCTTAACCGGAATTGCATCAGAGTGGTATATGGACCAAGACATCTCCCATTGGCACATATGGGATGACCTGGCCCGGGATTTTGTCAGACAATTCCAGTACAATGTGGACGTAGCTTCGAACAGAAATTCTTTGTCCAACTTCAAAAAGAAATCTTCGGAAAGCTTCCGCGAATATGCTGTCAAATGGCATGAACAAGCTGCCAGGGTAAAGCTCCAATGGACGAAATTGAAATGGTCACGGTCTTTCTAGGCCCAAGAGGCGGACTACTTCCAGAACATGATGTCCGCTATGGGTAAGCCGTTCGCTGAGGCTATCAAAATAGTGGTTGAAAACGGTTTAAAAACAGGTCGAATCTTGAGTCATGCTATTTTTAAGGCCACATCACAGGCTGCTCAGAATGGTTCGGAGGGTTTGATGAACAACAATGTAAGTGAAGAGGGAGCCATGATGGCTTCAAGCTCGAGGGGGGCCCGCAGATCATTTAGCCAATCATATGTGCCTCCTATGGTCCCATCACACTATTATCCCCTTCAAGATGATGCTTATGTCGTGGCACCGCCTCCCTATGCGGTGATGAGCGCGCAACCTTACACGCGGTCACAATATTATCCACAAAACCGAGCTCCACCTCCTAGAAATGCCCATCCTTACCAAGCTCCATATAATTCTCAACCAAATGATCCCCAATACAATCCTCGCCCAAGAGAGCCTTTCAGAAAAAATCAGTTCACCCCTATTGGTGAATCGTATTCAAGCTTGTTCCAAAAGCTAATCAAGCTAAATCTATTGCAGCCAGTGGCCCCGAACCGGCCGAACGCCGAGTCCCCATCGCACCGAGTTGATGCTAGATATGAATACCACTCTGGAGCAGTAGGACACATTACAGAAGACTGTTGGACCCTCAAAAAGGTAGTTGAATTTTTGATTGAAGCTGAAAGAATTATTTTTCGGGATGAAGAAGCTCCTGATGTGATGAACAATCTGTTACCTGCCCACAACATCGGGCCAATAGTCGGAATGATTTGTAAAGATGAGGAATTTGATCCGACACTGAAGGCCATTGCAGCCATTGCCGAGATAGAAGAAAAGCAAAAAAACGGTCGCCAAGCATGAAAGTTCTCCATCAGACGGCAATCTCAGTAGCCAGTCTATCCTTTCTGCATCCGGATCATCTCAGGGTGTGATCTGGATGTTTTACTTTATTGTCTTACTTTCTGATGTAAACCCTTCTATCTTTAAAATTCAAAATAAAAAAAAAATCATCAAAACCAAAAAAAAAATCAAGTGAAATTGATATTTCATTGTCCAGGAATTCTCTTTTCTTAATCTTGTTGCTTTTCTTATTCTCTTTTCAGTTCTGTTAAATGCAGATTTCAATAATATGACATGCTTGCGGACTTCATGCCCAGATCCCAAAACGCTGTCAGACTTCGAAATAATGAGTCAAGAGCCAAAAGAAGATAAGTTTGAGGAAATAAAACAAAGACTCGGAACATCTGAAGGAAAATTGGTTCCAGATTGGAAAGGTCCATACATTGCTACAAGAGTACTGCCAAAAGAGTGCGTTATATTTGAGACACATCGAATGAAATGTCCCTGAAACAATTGTCAATGCAAATGTAGCCAAAAGGTACTATGTTGGATCCTCTATATAACATTAATGTTCTCCGATTGGGATGGAGAAGGCTTTTATTCTTGCTACCCAAACACTATCAACCCCTTGCAAACCCTTTGAGCCGGTTACTTTTCTTTGATTACTCTCTTTGGAACCTGAGAGTGTTATTGAAAAAAAAAATTGATTGAAAAATAAAATGAAGAATGAAAAAAAAAGATACAAAAAAAGAAAAAGGTGGAAGAAGAGATAAAAAGAAAATGAAATGAAAAATGAAAAAAAAAGGAAAGGAAAAAGAAAGAGAAAACAAAACAAAGCAGAAAAACAAAAGAAAATCCAAAAACAAAATTTTGCCTGAACTACGTTCGACTTGATTCCGAAAGGATACGTAGGCAGCCTCTCTCTGGTTTTTAGTCATACCAAAACAAAATTCCAAATTTTCCCAAAAGTTGAAACTGGGGCAGAAGTTATAATGGTTCGACAATGGTTCACCTGAAAGGTTCCAAAGTTGTAATTCAATCCAAACTCTTTCTATCCCAAAACCTGTTTAAGCTCTTCTAATCAATCGGTAAAGATGTTCAAAATTGGAGAACATGGTTACTTAGATCTGATACAATCAAATGAGAGAAATAAAATGAGAGAGTCTTATCGGTGAAAACCCACACGGGCACCATAAGGCGATGGTAAGCATAGAAATTGAAATGAGAGAGTCTTGTTAGTGAAAACTCGCAAAGAGCACTATAAGACGACGGTGAGAAGAGAAATGAGAGAGGTCAGTTGGTGAAAACCCGCAAAGGGCGCCGCTGATCGAAAAAGGAATCACTTACAACCATCGGTACTGATAGAGTCCTGGCAAGGTTTCTCGGTTTTGAGGTATGGGTTATGATGGGTTTATGAGAGTTAGATGGTTTGCATAGATTGGGTATCCAATCCAAAGAGCATGTCATGTCTATTGAAATCTGCATGCACTCCAGATAAGTCCTTCTTTCCTTTTCCCGAAAGGGACACTTCTCGTTTAAATTCATTATCATGTTTGTTGTTTACTTTTCTTTGAATCCCTTTCGGTCTAATTCTCCTCCGAAACTGATACAAAGAAAAGATGACAAGATTGGTTTTACAGGGTTTTGTTTGACAGAAAGCTAGAATTCAAGAAAAGCACCCAGCCTCAGCAGGTGCATCAAGTCAACCTCGACTGGCCATGATGGCCGATGCTACAGAGTTAAAAACTCTTGAAAAGGAAAGAAATCAAAGTCAAATGCCCATAAAGGCAAAAATAAGATGAAAAGGCCAAGTCCCACACGGGTTAACCATCATGTGGAATTTTGGAAAGTCAAGATCCCTGGGTTTAGAAATGAAACCAATTTCCAGAAAGCCAGCAAGCAATGGAGATTTTATTGAAAGAGTTGGGCCAAGATCAAGCGATTGAAACAATCAAGGCCACAAAACCAACCACCGTTTCAAACTAACAAATTGTTCTTTGATTTGAAAACAGGAAAATGGGTGCAATCCAAAACAACCTCGCAAGAAGCAGGTGCAATAAAAGCAAGGTACGCAGAGACCAAAATGGCCCTGCAGCAAAAGCTAACCCAAAAAGGGAAGTCCCTTTCAAACTCTTCATTCATTCTCCTGAATAAAATGCTAAAAGTGAAATGAAAAGAAAGAAGAAGAAAAATGCAAAACCATGGTAGCATAGGGTCTCCAATCTCTAGCTACGTCTCTCCCAACGTAGGGTCCCATTCCCTAGTCGATGCCGGCATAACCTGGTAATCTTTCCAACATAGGGTCCCACCCCCTAGTTGATCCCGGCATAACCCGAGGACCTTTCCGGCATAACCCGATGACTTTCCCGGCATAACCCGAGGACCTTTCCGGCATAACTCGATGATTTTCCCGGCATAACACGAGAACCTTTCCGTCATAACCTGAGGACCTTTCAGGCATAACCCGAGAACCTTTCCGACATAACACAATGACTTCTCCGGCATAACCCGAGAACCTTTCCAGCATAACCCAATGATTTTCCCGGCATAACCCGAGAACCTTTCTGGCATAACCCGATGACTTTCCCGGCATAACCCGAGGACCTTTCCGGCATAACCCGATGACTTTCCCGGCATAACCCGAGGACCTTTCCGGCATAATCCGATGACTTTCCCGGCATAACCCGAGGACCTTTCCAGCATAACCCGATGACTTTCCCGGCATAACCCGAGGACCTTTCCGGCATAACCTGATGACTTTCCCAGCATAACCCGAGAACCTTTCCGGCATAACCCGAGGACCTTTCCGGCATAACCCGATGACTTTCCCGACATATAACTCTGCCAGCCTAACCTGGTAGTCTTTTCCAGTATAGGGTCCCACTCCCTAGTTGATGCCAGCATAACCTGGTAATCTTTCAACTTAGGGCCTCCGATCCCCATTTGATTTCATTTTAGATATAGGGTCTCCACTCCCTAATCTCTTTTTCTCAAGGATACACAATCCTGATTTTATTGCTTTCAATAAAGAAATAGTTTAGATTTTGTTGCAATAACTCACGAAATATTCCTAGTGAAAACTAGGGCAGAAAAATTTCGTTCGTTTGTTTGTTTTGGTGCCTGAACAGGTTTTTACCATATGGCACGAGGTTTGAGATGACCAAAAGAAGAAGTATCAATCCAAATAAAAGAAAAGAAAAAGAAGAAAAGAAGTTGAACTCTAAGTGTAGAAGCGGAGAAAAGATGCAGACTGCTCAAGATATGATTGAAGTCACAAGCTTTGCATGTCCCGACTTGATCCGAAAAGCCGAAGAAGAATGAACCAACGGTTGCAACTAACGAGCATCAAGATTCAGTTCAGAGTCTGCAGGAAGAACCAGCCAAGACTCAAAATCAAGCTTTAGAAGGTTTATAGATAGGAATCTTGTAGCTTGTAGTTGATAGGCTTAGCTAGTTTGGCTTTTCATCTTTCATTTTGGTGTAATAAGGAGCTCAGCAAGCAGAAACACCAGCAACAGCAGTGAAATCACAGTTTCTCGGTAGTCCCAGCTACCAAAACTTCCAGAACTACACTGACCTGATTCCTTTATAGCCAAGGATATATAGGCAACCTCCGAAGCAAGGTTCGGTCAGACTTTCTCCAAAAAATGCTTCCCATGGAGCTTCAAACGGGCAAAAATCGCTTGTAGTTGCTCATTTTATCTTTGCCCGAAAACTCTTCGTGTTCCCGAGCAAAAAGGGCAGCTGTGAGCATGTGATTTTTGCCCTATGTGAAATACTCCTACAAAATTAAAGAAAATAAATTTTTTCCAATTGTTTGCAATTTTATAGGATTTTTGTTTGCATTTTTGTGCACATTTAATTTTGTTAAAATCATGAAAAATGCCCCAAAAATATCAAAAATATCATGCATTGCATATTAGATTTTGTGTTCATATTTTAGGATTAATTAGTTAATTAATCGCTTATTAAAATGAAAATCACAAAAGAAAATCATTCATTTTACATTTTTAGCTTTTAATGCTAGATTAGTATTTTCCTTTTCATTAATTTAGGATAAACTAATTTTTGTAAATATAATAAATAGATAATTAGTTTAATTTTACAAATTAGATTAATTTAGGATTTAATTTAGGATTTTAATTAATTAAACAAAAGAAAAAGGAAAAACATAGAAAAGAAAAATAGGAAAGAATGTATTTTTGTCTTGTTTAAAATTGGGCCAATCTTTAAAATTGTCCCAATTAATTTCACCCCCAATTCCCTTCACCGGTCCAAACTCCAGCCCAATTTCATATACCTAGTCCAATTCCCCCTTCTTACCAAAACGACCTTGTTTCCCCATTCTTCAATCACAGTCGTTGGATTCTTTTGATCCAACGGCTGGGAACTTAATACCTTAAAACCTTATAATTGTCTAAAGACTAAACCCTAGCCGCCCTCTCACCCCACGCGGGCTCCGCCTCTCTCCGCCGCCCAGAAATCACCTTACGGCGGTAGAGCATCACCAAACAACCTCAAATCAACACCATGTAACCCTGAGCCCCTCCTAAACACTAATCCCTCATTAAGTTCTCCCAAATCACCACCCAACTCCTCAAATTTCAAATCTGAAAAATCACAACCTAAACCCTAGGTCATTCAAACCCACCCAAATCGATACCCTATACTCCTCAACCTCCCCTCACCACTAGTCTACCACCAATTTCCCAAAAAATCCCTTTAATTTTCTCAAATTCCAGATCTGAAAATCAGAAGCCCTAGTTTACCCGTTTTGCCGACTCTTCTTCTATTCCTTCGAGTTTCAAGACACGATTTGGGTTTAAAATTTGCATTAATTGATTGTTCTCAGCAAGAATGATTGATTAATGTATTTTTGGACCCATTTCGAAGCATGACCAGAGTTCGGACAACCTCGTGGGAGCACCTTTGGTCCGATTTCCTTCCGTTTTTTTTGGTAAAGCGTTAGTGTTGCTGATTTTCTTTCTTACCTTTTTTTTCTTTTGTTTTACCTGTTTATTTGGTATTCTTAATTTGGAAGATTTTTTGTGCTTGGTTTCATTATTAGCATAATTAGGTTAATGGCTAATTGCATGTGCCTTAGTTAATTACAATTGGTTTTAGGTTAAATTAAAACAGCAACTAATTAGGTTTTAATTGGATTTAATTGTTAGTTAAATATATTTGCTAGTTAGTTTCAGATGTTCAAGTGATTTGCTGGGTTAGTAATTTGCACAATTTTACTGTGACATTTGGATCTGGGTTGGCCAATGAAGGCTTGATCAGTCAAGGACAGAGTTATTATTGAACTTGGGCCTGTCTTGGGCCATTTGGCCATGACTTGGGCCTGTCTTGGACCATTTGGCCATGACAATTGGCCCAAACCTAAGAGGAAAGTTCTAGAAGTGTACCAGCTGTCCAGAATTTATTTAAAAGATGCTGAAAAATGGACAGCTGTACATTATTCTCTGTCAATATGTTGTACTATCCAAAGAATTTAGGTCAGAATATTCTTTGGATGCTGTTTTTGGATGCCCTATAAAAAGAAAAGTTACTCCTTCATTCTGGAGGAGATTTTCAGAACCCTAAAAACACTCTAAAAGTTCGGCCATTGTTTCATTAGTAGCTGATTCTCTTTTCCTCTGATTTTAGCAACAAAAAAAACTTAGGGAACTTCTTTGGGATTTTCTGGTTTTCATAAGTCGAAAATGGATTGAATGTGAAGCCGGTGCATTGTTGTTTCTTGTTGTTGGTTTTTGCTGATTGCTGCTGTTCTCTTTTGTTCTTGAGGATTCCTTATCTTTTCTTTGCTCCTTGTAACCATGTATCCCTTGAATCTTGAATAACAAGTGGAGTGCAAGCATATTCTTCCTTTCAAATATGTATTCTGCGACTTGAATATTACTGTTTAATGTTGAATTTTAGTTTTTCCTTTACATATGGTGTTTTCAAGTTATTTAGTTTTCTTTGTAATGTTGTTCTCATCTTTTGTTTGAGTATTCTAGATATGTTTAATGGTCAATAGTTTAGTTAGGAGCTTCATAAATGAATGTTTAAATTAGCTTGTATGTGCCATGTTTTGTGCAAAGGTTGAGATGTTTGATTGTCACAATAGCATTCTTTGTCTATTAGAGGATACTGTTAGATGTTGTTGCATTGTTTGGGGATGTTGAGCACATTTAGTTTAATTATCTAGGAATCCAGCATTGATAGTGTGATTACCTGTTTGTGACTAATGTATTTAAGGGGTTTAAGGTTCAAGCTTATGGTAAAAATATCATTAATGGTTTGCTAATGATTTAGTACTTAAATTTGATTGATCAGGATTCCGAACTTCTAGTATTCAAGTAGTGTTTTCTTGGTATATCTATACAAAGGATTCAGGCCTCATTAGGCCTTAACATTAAAGGCTCTTTGGGTAAAAATGATTGGGCCTGGTGTTGGCCTATATGAGGTAGCCTAGTAGTTTGCTTGGTAGCCTGGTGTTGGACTAGTGTAGAAAATACTTTGAACCTTCGTAGTTTGCTTTAGACGCGTTATAATAAAATTATCACAGCTACGGGTACGATTCCCGTGACGTAGTCGTGATATATAATTTTCAAATCCGAGGGTACATTTATGTGACTCGGCCACAACTTACTTAGAATTTCTGGTTTCGCAGACTTTTAAATAAAGTCAAAATTCTCCTCGATTTTGGATTTAAAATAAACCGGTGACTTTGGACACCAAATAAATTATTCTAAGTGGCGACTCTGAATTAAATAAAATAATTCCAATTCAATTTATGTCACTTTAATTAAAAAAACTTCTGTATATTCCCCCTTGGGTGGTAAAAAGGAGGTGTGACACCCCTAATACTAGACTATGATCACATAAACAAATTAAATTTTAGAAAGAAAGAAAAAAAAACACCAGCTACTTTTAAAAATATTAATATACATTAAATATTCACAAGGTTAATTGAAACAAAAACATAGGAGAAAGTTTAGAAATAAAATGCTGCAAAATTTTACAAAAGAATAAACTTGACTTACATGTAAAAAATGCAAAAATATTGTTGTGAGAAACTGGTGTATCTTATCAAGGAATGTGTGCTCATTTTCGATTTAAGAGTTTTGGAGGATGCACATTTTAATTGTTTACCTAAAAGTTTTCATCAACAGTTAAAAAAAATTATTTTTCGATAGAGCTTATTACAACCGTTATTGATCTAACCATTCTGCTGTGCAAAGGAAAAGGTGGCTGTGTCACGACCCAAAATCCGACCCGTCACAATAACGCCTATCGTGGAACTAGGCCAGCCTCTACTCAATAATTCAACACCATAATAGTATTCTTTTTAAGCAATAAACATGGAAGCGACATTTCATTAAGGAACATTTTTTTGAAAACAAAATAAAAATCCAAATTTTGATACAACTGCCCAAAACCGGGGTGTCAGTGAGTTCATGAACGTCTAGAGGAGAACATAGTCTTTACAATGTTTAAAGAAAACAGACTGAAATACATCTAAAAATAAAGGAGGAGAGTCAAGGCCTGCGGACGCCGTGCAAATACCTCAACAGTCTCCTGAGTCTGCAGCCTCGATCCGCGACTGCCACTGGGACTAGAGGTGACAAAATGGTTAAAAGAAAAGAGTTATCCACTCATATTATCCATCACAAAATGGGCTGGATAATGAACCATTTAAAAACGGGTCGAATATGGATAAAGAACCATATTATCCACTTAGAGAATGGATAACCAATGGATAACTATTGTGTTTGACTTTTACATTTGTAAAGCCTTAAATTGGAGTTCCTCAAGTTTGGAAGACTAGAAATTCTCTCATAAGTGATCATATTTAAGAAGCCATGGATAATATGGATATCCATATGATTCGCCGGATAAATCTATTTTTATCCGTCTCAAATACGGGTCGGGTCAGATAATTTATCCGTTTTTTAAATTACCCATTTTGACCCGCTCATATCTGACCCGACCCGCCCATTTTCCACCCCTAACTGGGACCAAAAGTGCCTGGATCTGCACACAAGGTGCAGGGGGTAACATGAGTACACCAACTCAGTAAGTAACGTGTCCAAACTATGGACTGAAAGGTAGTGACGAACTCAACCTCAACAGATATAATAGAGACAACGTACAGAAATGTAGACATGCTCTAAGCAATAAGGTAATTACAAATCTGAACAGTTTAGGATATATAACTCAACTACCTCTACATGCCAATACACCGACTGTATGAAATGCACAATGTACTCCCACTCAAATGCTCAACCACTCGGTACTGAATATGGCCATCCGGCCCAGGGAAATCCATCCTGGAACATATACAACACTGACAGTAAGTCACTCCGTACCGAGGAAAAAAGGCAATCCAACACTGTGGAGAAATCCATCTCCCGGTATATATAAATACTCAACCACTCGGTATCGATATGGCCATCCGGCCCAGGGAAATCCATCCCGGAACATACTCATCACTGACTATAAGTCACCCGGTATCGAGGAAAAAGGGTAATACAACCCTGTGGAGAAATCCATCTCCAGATATCAATACTTCAGAAAAATCCATGTCCGGGGAAATCCATCCCTCAATAATATCATCCGATCACTACCCGAAATCACCCCGAGGCCCTCGGGACCTCAACCAAACATACCAACATATCCAACATCATACGAACTTAGTCGAACTTGTGGATCACTCAAAACAACATCGAAACGCCAAAATACCCTTGGATTCAAGCCTAAGAACTTCTAAACTTTCGAATTCCACAAACGACGCCGAAACCTACCAAATCACGTTCGAATGACCTCAAATTTTACACACAAGTCAGAAACGACACCACGAGCCTACTCCAACTTCCGGAATTCTATTCCGACCCTGATCAAAATCTCCACTGCGACCAAAATTGCCAAAATTTCAACTTCCGCCAATTCAAGCCTAATTATACTACGGACCTCCAAATCACATTCCGAACGCGCTCCTAGTCCAAAATCACCTAGCGGAGCTAGTAATCATCAAAATTCAAATCTGAGATCGTTTACACATAAGTTAACGTCCGGTCAACTCTTTCAACTTAAACCCTCTCATAAGAGACTAAGTGTCTCAACTCACCCTAAAATTACTCCGAACCCGAACCAACTAACTCAGTAAGTCCAAATACAGCTGAAGAACACAAAAGAATCAGGAAATGGGGAAACAGGGCTATAACTCTCGAATCGACCGGCTAGGTCGTTACATCCTCCCCCTTTTAAACAAATGTTCGTCCTCGAATGGGTCTAGAAACATACCTGAAGTCTCAAATAGGTATGGATATCTGCTCCGCATCTCTCGCTCAGTCAAGTAGCCTCCTCCACGGGCTGACCTCTCCACTTCACTTTCACTGAAGCTATATCCTTTGATCTCAACTTTCGGACCTGCCGCTCCAAAATAGCCACCGGCTCCGCATCCATCACCATCTAACTGAACCGTGCTGAAATCCAAGACATGAGACGGATCGCCAATATACTTCCGGAGCATAGAAATATGAAATACTTGATGCACACTCGATAAGCTGGGTGGCAAAGCAAGCTCATAGGCCACCTCCCCAATCCTTCGAAGCACCTCAAAAGGCCCAATGAACCGAGGGCTCAGCTTGCCCTTCTTCCCAAATCTCATAACACCCTTCGTGGGTGAAACCTTCAGTAGAACCTTCTTCCTAACCATATAAGACACATCACGGACCTTCCTATCAGCATAACTCTTTTGCCTTAACTGCGTTGTGCGAAGCCGCTCCTGAATTTATTTTACCTTGTCCAATGCATCCTGCACCAAGTCTGTACCCAAAAGCCTAGCCTCACCCGGCTCAAACCAACCCACTGGAGATCTACACCGCCTCCCATATAAAGCCTCATACGGAGCCATCTGAATGCTCGACTGATAAGTGTTGTTGTAGGCAAACTTCGCAAGTGGTAGAAACTAGTCTCATAAACCACCAAAATCAATGACACAAGCACGTAACATGTCCTCCAAAATCTGAATAGTGCGCTCGGACTGTCCGTCCATCTGAGGATGAAATGTTGTGCTCAACTCAACCTGAGGGCCCAACTCTCGCTGCACGGCCCTCCAAAACTGTGTGCCTCTGTCTGAAATGATAGAAACTGGCACACCGTGCGGGCGAACAATCTCTCTGATATAAATCTCAGCCAGCCAGTCTGAAGAATAGGTAGTATACACAGGAGAAGTGCGCGGACTTAGTCAGCCGATCCACAATCACCCAAATAGCATCGAACTTCCTCGAAGTCCGTGGGAGCCCAACTACGAAATCCATGGTGATCCGCTCCCACTTCCACTCTGGAATCTCTATTTGCTAAATTAAGCCACCCGGTCTCGGATGCTCATATTTCACCTGCTGACAGTTGAGACACCGAGCTACAAACCCAACTACATATTTCTTCATCCTCCTCCACCAATATTGATGTCTCAAATTCTATTCATCTTCGCGGCACCCGGATGGATGGAATACCGCGAACTATGGGCCTTCTCTAGAATCAACTCCTGAAGCCCATCTACATTGGGCACACATATCCGGCCCTGCATCCTCAATACCCCGTCATCAACAATAGTCACATCTCTGGCATCCCCATGCTAAACCCTGTCCTTGAGGACAAGCAAATGAGGATCATCATACTGACACTCTCTGATGCGATCAAACAAGGAAGACCGAGAAACCACACAAGCTAGGACCTGACTAGGCTACAAAATATCCAATCTCACAAACTGGTTGGCCAAAGCCTGAACATCAACCGCAAGAGGTCTCTCTCCAACAGGAATAAATGCAAGACTGCCCAAACTGATACGAACGCGGAAGCAAAATAACAAGAACACAAATAAAATGATAGAAAGATAGATATTTAGTAGAGAACCAACTAAGGAAATTGAAAGAACATTTGAAATAAATAAATACCAAATCAATTTAAAACTTAATTGACCCAAAACTATAGGAACAACCCCCATGGGGAAGTAATCCCCTTGCAAGTTCACCTTAACAAGTAATCAACCAACATAGGAATTCATCCTAAACACTCTGAATGAGTTTTCATTCACAATATCAAAATAATCTAACCCTAAAATGAGAGCCTTAAGGGCTATTTATACTAGGGAGCTAAATATTACAAATATAGCCACTAAATGTAGTATAGTCTTTAATTGTTGGCGAAATTATATATGTAGCCGTCCCGTTATGAAAGTAGCCTCCAACGCTCGATGGCTATCTAGATTGTATCATCCTCCCTCCCTTAAAAGAAATTCGTCCTCGAATTTGGACCTTTAAACAAAAGAAAGGGAGCTTCATTAGTAAATTTTAACTTGGACATAAGCAAGTGCCTCAAACTAACAAAGAAACCGTATTTTAGCAAATTTATGGTAAATCCAAGCATCCAAACCAATAAGTAAGACAAATCTACAATTCAAACCAAAATCTAATGATACCCATGGACAAAACAAAGCATAAAAGCTACCAAAAATATGAAAATTGTCATGAAATACCTCCAATCTGCACACCAAGTGTGCTCCAATACAAGAATCAAGAAAAGTATTAACTCTCATAGCTTTATCAAGTCCAAGCATAAGCATAAGCCAAATAAATAAGCCATTCTTGAATTCAAGCCGACATGAGAAATCAAGAATAAGAATGGTATGTTGAAACAAAACAAGCCTCTTGGCTATACCAATATTATCATTCAAGAAAGATTTAGCATGCTTTTTTTTAAACTCATAACACCAATCCACATGAAAGTTATCAATCTGCTTTAAAGTCAAAGCACTAGTGTAGCGGAACAAATTAGCTCTATCAAATATGAGTGGAATAAGTTAGAAAGTTTACACCAAGTAAAGAACTTTCTTCTTTTTTAAAAAGTTTAGCTTCCAAAACAATCTCATTAGTAATCTCAAACGACTTCTCAAAAATGGAACCTTTGATTGATAAATCCAAACCAAACTCAAAAGATTCCATCTCACAATCAAACAAGAAAGAATCAAATGGCTTAAAGCTTGAAACTTTACCAATCAATTCACCTTCAAATAAGCAATCATCACCAATAAAAGAATGATCCTCAAAATAAAAAGCATGAACAATAGGAATCAATGGGTCAAACTCAACAAAATCACATAAAGGTGCAACCTTTACGCTTTCCTCAACCTCAATCAATGCTTCTTCATAAGCAAATAGGTCATTCAGACCATAAAAACAACTAGAATCACTATCTAATGTATCTCCACAACTCAAAGAATCATTAGAATCAATAAATGTACCCAAACTAACACTTGGAATGTCACTATGATCATCACAAGAAGAAAAGAGTGTTAGGCTTAGCAATCTACCTTGATGCACTTCTAAAGATTCTATTTTACCTCCTTGAAGAATGGAAGAATCTTCACTTTGGGCTAGGGTGGCTTCGGTCACTTCACTTAGAGTTCTTGCTTGAAGACGTCCACTTGAATTTTTCTAAAGGATCTACACAATAAGCCAAACAACTAGCAAGAAAAGCATTAGTCATGAAAGAATTATAAGAAGAATGTCCCTCACTTGAACTCTCTTTTTTTCTCTCTTCTTTCTTTTCAATATTTTCTTTTCCTTCTTTCTTGGCTCCCTCACTCAACTCTTTCATATGCCTAAAGTCTTCACTCACTTGAAAGGGAGTCAAAGGAGTAAGGACTATTTTTTTGTCATTTTCCTCAAAAGAATATTTATTAGTCCTCCCATCATGGAGAGCATCCTTGTCATATTGCCATGGCCTCCCCAACAATAAATGACATGCTTGCATGGGCACCACATCACATAGAATATCATCAACATATTTTCCAATTTTGAAACTCACCAAGACTTGTCTAGTCACTTTAAGTTCACCACATTCATTAAGCCATTGGAGTTTATAAGGACGAGTATGCCTTTGTGTCTTCAAGTTCAATTTGTCAACCATAGAAGCACTAGAAAGAACACACTTGATCTTTAATCTTACACCTTCCATGGAACACGTTCTCTCTTTGGTTCATATCTTCCATCAGTTGTGCACTCAACACTCTCCTAACAACATACGAAGATAAATTAGGAGTGTCATATTCTACTTCATCATCACATTCGGCCTCCTCTTCTTCACATGATTCTCTATTTTCTTCCCTTTCATAATATTCTTCCATAAGGATTATGGTTCTTCTATTAGGACATTCACTCATTTTATGACCATATCATTGACATTTGTAGCACCTATTAGAGTTAGGATTTTGGAAATAAGGTTTAGAATTGTTACCTCCCTCCTTAACCTCCACCTTTGGTTTGCCATTGTCATTTTGCCACTTGGAGTCAACTTTTGGCTTGTTTCATTTGAAAGAGATTGCCAAGTTTCCTTTTTTTTGCTCCATGAAGTGTTTTAACTTTTGGATTTGCTCTCTTTGAGTTGCTTATCTTCTTGGAGTTTATTTTTAACCTTGATAGCCCCTTGAAGTGCCTCATGTATAGTAATAAATTTGTGCAAAGTCATTTGGCTAGAAATTTCATGCCTAAGCCCCGCCAAAAATCTAGAAATCATGAGTCTTCCATTATCATCAAGATTGTCTCTAACCCTAGTGGTCTCCACTCTTCAAAGTAAGCCTCCACATTCTGGTTTCCTTGCTTCATATTGTAAAATTTGATAAGCAAGTCATTCACATACTCTTCGGGCACAAATCTTGCTCAATAACCACCCTAAGAAACCCCCAAGAATCAATAGCAATATCTCTATTTCTATTTCTATCCCGTTTCTCTTTCTCCCACCAAGAAGAAGCATAACCAACAAGTTTAGAAATAGAATGCTTGAACCTCTTTGGATCGGATACATTGTTAAGCTCAAACATCCTTTCCATTTGTATTTCCCATTCTAAAAATTCCTCGGGGTCACTACTTCCCTTGAAAGTAGGAAGTGAAGTCTTGATGTTATTAAGACCCCGGTCTTTTTCATCTCCCCATCTTCTACCATGTTCTTCATTACCAACATTTCCATCATAACCATAATCATAAGCATCATTTAAGTTTCTACCTTGATAGTTCCTACCATGCCTTCCACCTCTCCCTCGAAAGCCTACTTGTCCATTCCTTAGATCGAGAGAGAGAATTGGCTTCTCGAGAATCCGCTGGAGTCAGATCAGTAGGGGAGTTCACACCGGGATTCCTCCAACTCCTTACTTAATGCCGCAATGGAGTCCTCACCCCTGCCTTTAGAAGAGAAAGCTTCTACGTTGGACTCTAACACCTTCATCATATTGCTCGTCATAGTCCAAATCATCATCAAAGTCATTTTGCGGTTGTTGCGGCCTAAGAGGTTGTTGTTGATACTCAACTCTTGCTTGTCGACCTTGTGGAAGTGGACCTTGTCTTGGTACTTGATTGTTATCAACTTGTGGTTGATTGATCAGCCTTGCAATGTGTTGTGCGGTAGGAGTAGAACTATTTTGTGGTATTGCACTAGTTCCCACTTCTTGGTTAGTATTAGGTGACAAGCCTTGCTATTGGTTAAGAAGGTTGTCATGAAACTTGACCAAATTTTCCATGTTGTCAACTTTCATAATCAAAGCTTGTAAAGCCTCCAAAATGGTCTCATTAGAGACTCCCTCCTTTGGAGTTGAAGTACCTCCAATATTCAAAGACATAGTACCTACAAATAAAGAAAACAAGTTAAAATAAAAGGACCTCTCCAATTCACTCCCTTAGTGTATCCCTAAAAATTGCACTCAAATTTTACCACTCGTGTATCGCTCTTGTGCCCTCGACTTTTAGGCACACACTCTAAGAATCTCACCACTCAAGCCTTTTTTTACTCTTGGATGAATATCCAAAGTTGATATCAAACTCAATCAAGGTACTTTCAAGTGGACCTTCAACCTTCGGGGCGAGAATGGAGTTTATGTGACTCAACAAAGAAGCTAAAATAACTAAAGGACAATGGAAACAAGAAATTAACAACGAAACTAAATAGAAAAGCACAAAATAAAATAAAGCACACAAAACTAGTTTATCACTAAGTATGAACTAATACTTATGTAAACTAGCTAGAATATATAAGAAAAGAACGGAAAAATAAACTGATAAAGGTTATACTTGAAATTAGGTAGAAAAGTGGTTACTGGCGCAAGGTGGTCACTGGTGCAAAATGGACAAATTTGGGCCATTTCTGCAAAAAAATCGAAATTCCAGCATCTTCCTCAAGTTCTTCATTTTTCAATCCCAAATTCAATCAAAAACACCTCAAATCTTCACCAAACCTCACCAAATTTGAGATACAAGTTCCCTACAACTCAATGAACAAACCTCAAGCAACAATTTCTTCAAACAACTACCAAATCAACAAAACCCATTTTCACGTTTTGAAGCTTAAGCTTGGGGGTTTCTTCTTCAATTTTCCACTCCAAATCAATCCAAACTTTAGGATTAGCTTTATAATGGTGTTATGAATGCTAATCCTACCTACCCATTCAATTTCAACCAAGGATTTTTACTTTTTGATTCAAACCCCAAACCTTCAATGCTTAACAATGGTGGATCCGATTTTGACCACCCAAATCCCTCCAAGTCATTTTGGATTCGGCCTCCAAATCCAAATGTTGGATTCGACCTCCAAAATAGCTTAAGAATAAACCCACAAACCGATTTGAACCAATTGTTCACAAAATCGAAGAACCTCAATTCAATTCTGAGCCCTAATTTTCAGGCATATACCTTCGATTTTGAGCTCCAATCTCCATGTAATCCAACAATTTCCAATTGATATCAAACAAAACCAACAGATATGAGTTGAAGGAATCCAAAATCGATAGAGAGATATCAAAACTTCAATATGTCGGAAACAAACAGTGAAAGAAGAACAAATACGTATGAACAGTAAACTTGCTATTTTGGGAATTTTCGTTTTTTTATTTTCAGATTAGATGATAATCAAAATAAAGACCCAACGATTGATAGAACAATCCAAAACCTTCTCTCAAATACCAAGATGATACGAACGCGGAAGCAAAGTAACAAGAACACAAATAACATGATTGAAAGATAGAGATTTAGTAGAGAACCAACTAAGGAAATTGAAAGAACATTTGAAATAAACAAATACCCAATCAATTTAAGACTTAATTGACCCAAAACTATAGGAACAACCCTCAAGGGGAAGTAATCCACTTGCAAGTTCACCTTAACAAGTAATCAACCAACATAGAAATTCATCCTAAACACTCTCAACGAGTTTTCATTCACAATATCAAAATAATTTAACCCTAAAATGAGAGCCTTAAGGGCTATTTATACTAGGGAGCTAAATATTACAAATATAGCCACTAAATATACTATACTCTTTAATTGTTGGCGAAATTATATATGTAGCCGTCCCGTTATGAAAGTAGCCTCTAACGCTCGATGGCTATCTGGATTGTATACATACTCACCACCTTCCTACTCAAGGTATCGGCCACCACATTAGCCTTTCCCGGATGATATAAAATGTTAATATCATAGTCCTTTAGCAGCTCCAACCATCTCTGATGCCTCAAATTGAGATCCTTCTGTTTGAACAAGTGCTGGAGGCTACGACGATCAGTAAACACCTCACAAGACACACCATAGAGATAATGCCTCCAAATCTTCAATGCGTGAACAATGGTAGCCAACTCCAAATCATAAACAGGGTAGTTCTTCTCATGGGGATTCAACTGACGCGAAGCATAAGCAATCACTCTACCCTCCTGCATCAAAACACACCCGATACCAATCCGAGAGGCATCAAAATATATCAAATGGAACCAGAAGCTGATGGGAGAACTAACACTGGAGCTGTGGTCAAGGCAGTCTTGAGCTTCTGAAAGCTCGCCTCACACTCATCCGACCACCTGAACGGAGCACCATTTTGGGTCAATTTGGTCAAGGGTGATGCAATAGACGAGAAACCCTGAACGAATCAGAACCCGCCAAACCAAGAAAGCTACGAATCTCTGTGGCTGAGGATGGTCTGGGCCAACTCTGGACCGCCTCTATCTTCTTCGGATCCACCTGAATACCCTCACTGGACACCACGTTCCCCAAGAACGCCACTAGACTGAGCCAAAACTCACACTTAGAGAACTTAGCATAAAGCTTCTCCTCCCTCAACCGCTGCAACACAATCCGTAAATGTCGGGCATGCTCCTCCTGGCTATGAGAGTACACCAGGATATCATCAATGAATACAATAACAAACGAGTCGAGATAAGGCTGGAACACACTGTTCATCAAATGCATGGACGTTGCTGGGGCATTGGTCAGCCCAAAAAACATCACAAGAAACTCATAATGACCATATCAGGTCTTGAAAGCTGTCTTAAGAATGTCCGAGTCCCTAATCTTCAACTGGTGATACCCTGACCTTAAATCAATAGAACACCCTCGCTCCGTGAAGCTAGTCAAATAAATCATCAATACGAGGTATGAGATACTTGTTCTTGATTGTGACTTTGTTCAGTTGCCTGTAATCAATGCACATTCTTATGGTGCCATCCTTCTTCTTCATAAATAGAACTGGTGCACCCCAAGTTGACACACTAAGCCGAATAAACCCCTTATCAAGGAGTTCCTGAAGCTGTTCCTTCAATTCCTTTAACTCCGTCGGTGCCATACGATACGGTGGAATAGAAATGGGCTGAGTGCCCGACACCAAATCAATACCGAAGTCAATATCCCTGTCCGGCGGCATGCCCGACAGGTCTGCAAGAAACATATCCGGAAAATCCCTCACCCCCGGAACTGAATCAATAGTAGGAGTCTCTACAGTGACGTCCCTCACAAAAGCCAAATAAGAAAGACAACCCTTCCCAACCATCCTCTAGGCCTTCAAGAATGAAATCACTCTACTGGGAACATAATCCGACGAACCTCACCACTCAATCCGTGGCACTCCCGGCATAGCCAACGTCACCGTCTTAGCGTGACAATCCAGAATAGCATGACACGGAGATAACCAATCCATGCCCAATATCACATCAAAGTCAACCATACTAAGCAGCAACAGATCCACTCTAGTCTCTAGTCCCACAATAGTCACTACATATAACAGATATACACGGTCCACAATAATAGTATCGCCCACCGGTATTGATATATGAACAGATGAAACAAGAGACTCACGGGGTGTATCCAAATAATGAGCAAAATACGACGACACATATGAAAAAGTGGAACCGGGATCAAATAATACAGAGGCATCCATGTGGCAAACCGAGATAATACCTATGATCACAGCATCTGAAGCAATAACATCTGGTTTGGAAGGGAGTGCATAGAAACGGGCCTGACCGCCACCTGATCGGTCTCCCCCTCTAGGGCGACCCCTAGCTGACTAACCTCCACCCCAAGCTGGCTGGGCAGTTGGTGAAGTAACTGGTGCTGAAGCCGAAGGCTGACTCCTGTGCTAGGATGAACCTCCCGTAAGGCGGGGAAAGAACCTCTTGATATGACCCAAATATCAACACTCGAAGCAACCTCTATCGGCAACTGGCAATGGGGACTAAAGGGAGCCCCAAGCACCGGGATACCCGCTAAAAGACCCCAACATAGACGAACACTGAGCTAATGGTGCATGAGATGAACTCTGAGCTGGAAGGGCATTGAGAGATGAGTGACCCTGATGTGAACTGTGAGAATCGTGGCCAGATGATGCGCCACAATGAGCTGGACGAGCCGTTTGAGCATGCCTGAACGGACGGCCCCTTCCGTGGTGAAACTGACCTCCCGGAGGAACAACACCAATACTACCGGATCCACGAGGCCTCTTGGCCTCTCTCTCTACTCGCTCCTGGCGGCGAACCGACTCTATATCTTGAGAAATGTCAACAACCTCCTCAAAAGAAGCACCAGACACCCTCTCTCTAGTCAGAAGAATCCACAGTTGATATGTAAGGCCATCAATGAACCTCTTGATCCTCTCCCTATCTGTGGGAACCAACGAGATAGCATGACGGGCCAACTTAGAGAATCTCATCTCATAATGTGTCACAGTCATATCATCCTGACCCAACTGCTCAAACTGCATGCGCAACTCCTCTCTACGGGACTGCGGCACATACTTCTCCAAGAAGAAAATAGAGAATTGCTGCCATGTAAGGGGCGCTGCACCAACCGACCTACGCCTCTCATAAGCCTCCCACCAAGTGAAGGCAGCTCTAGAGAACTGAAAAGTAGTGAACGAGACCCTACTGGACTCTAAAATACCTGCTGTACGGAGAATCCTCTAACACTTATCCAAGAAACCCTGGGCATCCTCGCCCTCTACACCGCTGAAAGTTGGAGGCTGAAGTCTAACAAACCTCTCCAATCTACGATGCTCATCATCAGGCATGGCAAGAACCATATAGTCCTGAGCAGCTGCAACCGGCTGGGTTGGTGGTGCCCCCAGTGTCTGAAGTCCCTGTACCACCTGCTCAGGTGTGCGGGCGGCGGGAGTCTGAGCACCTCCCCCAGCCTTAGAAGTAGCTGCTGCGGTCGGAATAGAGACCACCTAAGCAAGGCTGGTGCACACGGTCAAAATATGAGCTAGGGCCTCCTAAAGGCTTGGGATAATAATAGGCCTGGCTGGTGCCTAAGCTGGTCTCGCTGGTACATCTACAAACGGAACCTGATCCTGGACTGGGGTAACTGGTGGATCTGCAGGTGCCGCTCTGGCTGCTGAGCGGGCTGCACCCCTGCCTTTGCCACGGCCTCTACCGTGACCTCGGCTTCTCGCGACCCCAATTGGTGGTACTGGTGGCTGTCCGTCTTGACCAGTAGCACGTGTCCTCACCATCTGTGAGAGAATAGAATAACAGAAGTTTAGTTACCAGAATCAACAGATTCGCACGACAAGAATTCAAGAATGTGAAGTTTCCTAAGGGTTCCGCAACCTCTCGAAGATAAGTACAGACGTCTCTGTACCGATCCGCAAGACTCTACTAAACCCGCTCATGACTCGTGAGACCTGTGTAACCTAGGCTCTGATACCAACTTGTCATGATCCAAAACCTGACCTGTCGTGATGGCACCTATCGTGGAACTAGGTCAGCCTCAACTCAATAATTCAACACCACAATAGTATTCTTTTTAAGCAATAAACACGGAAGCGACAATTCATTAAGGAACATTTTTTTTGAAAACAAAATAAAAATCCAATATTTGATACAACTGCCCAAAACCGGGGTGCCACTGAGTTTATGAGCGTCTAGAGGAGAACATAGTCCATTCAATGTTTAAAGAAAACAAACTGAAATACATCTAAAGATAAAGGAGGAGAGTCAAGGCCTCCGGACGCCGTGCAGATACCTCAATAGTCTCCTAAGCCTGCATCCTCGATCAGCGACTGCCACTGGACCAAAAGTGCCTGGATCTGCACGCAAGGTGTAGGGGGTAACGTGAGTACACCAACTCAGTAAGTAACGAGACCAAACTATGGACTGAAAGGTAGTGACGAACTCAACCTCAACAGATATAATAGAGACAATGTACAGAAAAGTAGGCATGCTTTCAGTAAAATAGACAGCTTAAAGCGATAAGGTAATTACAAATCTGAACAGTTTAGGATATATAACTCGACTACCTCTACATGCCAATGCACCGACTATATGAAATGCACAATGTACTCCCGCTCTCAAATGCTCAACCACTCGGTACTGAATATGGCCATCCGGCCCAGGAAAATCCATCCCAGAACGTATACAAAACTGACAGTAGGTCACTCAGTACCGAGGAAAATGGGCAATCCAACCCTGTGGAGAAATCCATCTCCGGGTATATATAAATACTCAACCACTCGGTACCGTATATGGCCATCCGGCACACGAAAATCCATCCCGGAACATACTCATCACTAACTATAAGTCAACCGGTACCGAGGAAAAAGGGTAATCCAACCCTGTGGAGAAATCCATCTCCAGATATCAATACTTCGTACAAATCCATGTCCGGGGGAATCCATCCCTCAATAATATCATCCGCGCCCACTGGGGGTGTGCAGACTCCGGAGGGGCTCCTACGGCCCAAGCGTTATCACAATTAATATAACTGCTGCGGCATGCAGCTCGATTCTATAACTGTCACTCATAATCAAGCTCTCAGCCTCACTCGGTCATCACTCTCCAGTCTCACCCACGGGCTCACAATGTCATGGAAACTAGCCCGGAAACAATGATATGTTATGCCAATAATAACAATTGAGACTGAGATATGATATGAAATGCATGAATATGACTGAATACAAAATAATTGTGAAATCAGTGAGATGACAGCAAAAAAAAGACCACTAGGGGTCCCATTAGTATCGGCATGAGGCCCTAACATGGTATCTAACATGTTTTGCAGCTCAATTACTTTATCATATAATGGAAACACGGATATCAACAAGAAAGAGTCATTAAACGGTGCCATGGAATGAACCAGGTCACGATTCTCACGGTGCACGCCCGCACGCCCGTCACTTGACATGTGCGTCACCTCAATACTAACCACATAACACGTAGTTCGGAGTTTCGAACCCTTAGAACCAAGTTTGAAAGCATTACTTACCTCAAACCAAGCAAAATCCTACTCTGCGATGCCTTTGCCTCTCGACTCGGCCTCCAAACACCCCGAATCTAGCCACAAGCAATACAATACGATTAATATAGGATAAAGGAATCAATTCCACAAGAAAAACACCAATTCACAACCAAAATCCGAAATCGGCTCAAACCCGACCCCTGGGCTCACGTCTCGAAATCCGACAAAGTTACAAAAGCCGAAAGCCCATTCACTCACGAGTCTAACCATACCAAATTTATTAAAATCCGACCTTATTTGATCACTAAAATCCACTCTCCAATTTTCAAGCCCTAAATCCCAAATTTCTAGCTCAAATCCCTAATTAGATGATGAATAAAGTCATGGATTCATGAAATTTATACCATTATAGGTTAGAATCACTTACCCCAACGTTGCTCCTTGAAATCCTTCGAAAAATCGCCTCTCTCCCGAGTTCCTCAAGCCCAAAATTAAAAATGGAGAACAAAACCTCGAGCTTGGGTTTTTCTGCCCAGCAAAACTGCACCTGCGGAATTGCATCTGCGAAGAGGGCTCCGGATATACGGAATTTCATTTAAAAATCTGACTCCGCTTCTGCGATCACTTGACCGCATCTGCGGTCATCGCAGATGCGGGGACCAAGTCGCACCTGCGCATAAAAATCGGCTTCTGCAACCTCGCACCTGTGGTTCCCACTCTGCAGGTGCGGAAACACCAGCAAGAGCAGCTTCAGCTGCATTTTTCCAACTCCAAACACTCCGATCACTACCTGAAATCACCCCGAGGCCCTCGGGACCTCAACCAAACATACCAACATATCCAACAACCTCATACAAACTTAGTCAAACTTTTGGATCACTCAAAACAACATCGAAACACCAAAATACCCTCGGATTCAAGCCTAAGAACTTCTAAACTTTCGAATTCTACAAACGACGCCGAAACCTGCCAAATCACGTCCGAATGACCTCAAATTTTACACACAAGTCAGAAATGATACCATGAACCTACTCCAACTTCCGGAATTCCATTCCGACCCCGATATCGAAATCTACACTGTCGACCAAAATCGCCAAAATTCCAACTTTCGCCAAATTCAAGCCTAATTCTACTATGGCCCTCCAAATCACATTCCGGACGCGCTCGTAAGTTCAAAATCGGCTAACGGAGCTAACAGTATCATCAAAATTCAAATCTGAGATTGTTTACACATAAGTCAACATCCGATTAACTATTCCAACTTAAACCTTCTCATAAGAGACTAAGTGTCTCAACTCACCCCAAAATCACTCCGAACCCGGACCAACTAACCCGGTAAGTCCAAATACAGCTGAAGAACACAAAAGAAGTAGGAAATGGGGGAACGGGGCTATAACTCTCGAAACGATCGGCCGGGTCGTTACAGACTGACATATATAAGTAGCTCTAATAATATTTCATAATTCAAAAATGGGTAAAGTGTTTATCCTATTCTTAAAAAATTTCATAAATTATAGTAAACATTTAAGTCTTAATTTCAGTGTTCTGCTAAACTATCTTAATATCAATTACTTCCAATGAATCTGCCAGGAATAAAAGATTTAGGAGCCATACATTTTGCACGTTTACTGTCTCATTAACTAACTAAAATTAAATTCATACTATATCGAGTTAAAAGTTTGATTAAAGTGTTTGATACCCAAAAAAAAAAAATACTTTCAAGAAATATTAGTGTTGAAATAAATCTCTTGAGAAAATTGAAGTCTTCTCAAAAGAGGTAAGTGGTGAAGGGACTCCATAACATAACAATTTACTTAAATGCAAGTCTCTCACCCTGCATGTGATCGTACACTATGGAAAGGATGGCAAAAAGGCAATGGCCCAGGAAAGAAGGATGAGTGTGGGAACTAATTGGTTTTATCAAAGCATTGGTTACCATGTTTATTAGGTTTTTGTCTCAAAGGAAACAATTCCAAATTAGGCCGGAAGAGTTAGGATTTAAAGCTAAAGGTTCGAGATTCTAGTCTGTTTAAGTTATTGGATTCTAAACTAATAATTATATATTTTAATAGTTTTTTAGATAAATAAAAAATTTGAATCAAAGTTACTGAATTCGATCTAACTCGTAAGCAGCATGCTAGCTCCTCCTCTGGACAGAAGCACGAATAAACAATGAAACGAAATGAATCATCATCCTATATATAGTATAGAGACTTATAGAGAAATGCCTTCGCTCGAGGAGGACTAAGGCCATGGTCATACTTAGGGCTGTCAAATTTGGCCCAGCCTCAAATGACCCGTTCATGGTTGGGTTGGTTATTGACCCGCCTATTTATTGAACTCAACCCATTTAAAGTTGGGTTGATTTTTAGTCCAAATTGATCCAAGAATAGCTTTGCTTAAATATCTTTCAAATGAATTTATTTTTTTGTTTGATATGTTATATATGACCATAACAAAAGAAAAAAAGTTTTATTTAGTAATTATACAATTCATAAGAAAACAACATATATTAACTGAAGATTGATAAGAGCTGGGCGGGTTGGGCTATGATCCAAATTTTAACGGGAGAAATACAAAATTAGCCAGATTTACATTTGGTTTCAAAAGTAGTCGAATTTTAGCCACTTTTCATTTAAAGATAAATCTAAACGAAAACACCGTTCAAAATCCAAAAAAATTCCAGCATAATATACTGGAATTCTAGTATAATATACTGGAACTCCAGTATATTATATTATACTGGAGTCTAGTATGATATACTGAAATTCCAGCAAAATATTTTGAAGCTCCAGTATAATATACTGGTCCAGCATAATAATGCTGGAAGTTCATACACAGGTGCTCCAATCTCCAGTATATTATGCTGGAACTTTCCGCGTGTTGGAGTTCCAGCATAATATGCTGGAAGTTCATACACAGGTGCACCAATCTCCAGTATATTATGCTGGAATTTTCCGTGTTGCAGCAAAATAGTGGCTATTTTTTATTGACTTTGCAAACGCTGGCTATTTTTTAATTACCAGTCCGAAAACTGGCTAACCCGTGCTATTTTTACAATTTTAATCCATCTTGACCCAATCCATCTTAGCCCAAGTAACTTTTGGGCGGGTCATTTGATAAATGACTCGCCCAATTATTGACTCAATCCATTTTGACCCGCCCAAAATCGGCCCAACCCGCCCATTTGATACCCTGATTCACACTTCCTCATACCTTCAAATGATGGTTATACTAGCCATTGTCACATAAATTTCCTTCTCTTGTGATTTTCCTTAATTTTGTTGTTCAAGCTCTTATTGGTTCATCACAGAGTAGTTTCTTGTTTAGGGATAATGTCCTTCGCATGTGGTGGTGAGTACTTATTCAAATGAATAACTTTGCTAAGATATCTTTCAAATGAATTATTTTTTTGTTTGATATGTTATATATGACCATAACAAAAGAAAAAAAGTTTTATTTAGTAATTATACAATTCATAAGAAAACAACATATATTAACTAAAGATTGATAAGAGTTGGGCGGATTGGGCTATGATCCAAATTTTAATGGAAAAAATACAAAAATAGCCAGATTTACATTTGGTATTGAAAAATAGCCACAGTTTCAAAAGTGATCAAATTTTAGCCACTTTTCATTTAAAGATAAATCTGAACGAAAACACTGATCAAAATCCAAAAAATTTCCAGCATAATATACTGGAATTCTAGTATAATATACTGGAATTATACTGGAGTTCCAGTATAATATACTGGAATTCTGGCATAATATTCTCCAGTATAATATACTGGTCCAGCATAATATATTGGAAGTTCATACACAGGTGCTCTAATCCAGTATATTATGCTGGAACTTTTCGCATGTTGGAGTTCCAGCATAATATGCTAGAAATCCATACACATGTGCGCCAATCTCCAGTATATTATGCTGGAACTTTCCGTGTTGCAGCAAAATAGTGGCTATTTTTCAATGACTTTGCAAACGCTGCCTATTTTTCAATTAACAGTCCGAAAACTGGCTAACCCGTGCTATGTTTACAATTTTAACCCATCTTGACCCAATCCATCTTAGCCCAAGTAACTTTTGGGCAGGTCATTTGACAAATAACCCGCGGCCAAAATCAACCCAACCCGCCCATTTGTCAAGCTCTTATTGGTTCATCACACAGTAGTTTCTTGTTTAGGGATAATGTCCTTCGCAGGGTGGTGAGTACTTATTCTTGCTTTCTAATAATGAACATAAACTACTATAGGATTACACTAAGTTCATAAGAAAGGAGGACACAGTTCTTACCAAGAAATTAGGAATAAAAGAATTGTCAAAAACTAAATCGTCGACAGAAGGGTTCGAACCTGCGCGGGCGAAGCCCAACAGATTTCAAGTCTGTCTCCTTAACCACTCGGACATATCGACCTTATTGTTGGTTTGTTTAGTTATGACTTAATTAACAGTTTTAATAACAAGATCACATGAGACCTTATAACCGCACTCCCAAAAGTCTTCGCTCCTTTTCTCTAAGAAATTAATTTAAGAAGAAGGGGTAAGACATTCCAAGATAAAGCAACTCTGATTCGTGTAATAGGCATAGGATTGAGGGATGAGAAAGACGTCATCTTGAAAAGGCTTGAAACCATTTGTAAATGTAACAAATTAATTAGTGTGCGTAGAGGTTACTTCTCTCTTTCGGCCGGTTAGTCAGTACCTTTTCCAATCTGGTTAATAATATTACTCCGCTTTTTCATTTCATGTAGCTACCGTGTTTGATTGGATAAAAGAGTTTTAAGATGTTTAACCTAACATGTGTGTTATTTTAATTGTGGCGGAATAAAAGTTAAAATTGATGGTTGAGAGTGATTTTCACTAGTTAAAGAAAAGACAGAATACATTTGGATTACCTGGTTTTCTAGTAGTTATCTAAGAAAAGTTTCTCCATTTGATTGCATCTCTGCAATCTTATTTGCATACATACAAGTTAGAACGACGGAAGAACATGAACCATCTAGGTATATGACAGTTAACACAGCAATTGAGCAGCTCTTGGTGAATATGGTAGGCACATCACCTTTGAGTTTTTGCTTGAGAAAAGAGGACTAAGTCGGCTATGACAAGAAAATATTAATAGGACTTGCTCGCTTAATTTGTTCTAAATATGCAGTACTTTCACTGGAGGAAAACACCTGCAGTAGTTGTTGTGACCGTGAGAGTGAGAGTGAGAGTAAGCGGGAGGTAAGGAGAAAATGTTTTCCTGAATAAAGCACTGATCGGAACACAGATTAAGCAGTCTACTTGATGCGTGATTTCATCTTTATACATCCAAGATTGACCTTTCAAATAATACAATGTGTTAGCTCTAATATATGAAGCTCAATGACATCTGTGTTACAATAAAGTATGAAAAAAAACAGATCTAAAGAACTACTATTACCACATTACCGTTATGACAAAAACCAGAAAGTGGCCTGCAGATAATTATCATTGACAAGCAACAACTATTTTCTTCTACCTGCTTCCGAAAGTAAGGAAGTCGTTTGCAAGATCTGTCGCATCCTATGGCAGCGAACGAGCTTAGCCTAGATTGTCCAGGCTAAAAACAACCTGCTACCGACGATGCCCTGAAGAAGGTGGCCTTCTACTTCCTCCCCTCCCTAAAGCTGAGAACTGATTTCCTGAAGGATGTGGATGATGATATCCTCTAACATTTTGGTTGGTTTGAGGGGCCCCTCCACCACCACGTTGGTTATAGTTTCCAGCCCCGTAAGGTTCATAGCTCGTAGAAGTGTTATATCCACTCTGCTGGTGGAAATTAGTACTTGGTGGAACTGGTACTTGGTCCACATGCTGAGGATGACTGGCATGCGAGGAATAACTGTACCCACCACTTTGCTGCATTCCATCTGTATGATGTCCACGACTACGATAATCTCTGCTGTGGGTGACAGGTCGCCCACCACTCTCGTGGTGAGGGCGAGACCTACTGTAAGAACCCACAGCAGCAGGGACATAAGACTCGCTATAGCTATGGTCGTAGTGATGCCGTACAGTCGAGGAACCTGAAGATCTGGGTTGACGTCCAGCATCTTGAGCAGAATGGCTGAAACTAGGCCGTGTGTTCTCATGAACATTGTATCTATGGGTTTGAAAGGAAGGAAAGGGAGGACCACGTGAAGCAGGATAGGACGCTGGTCGGGCATGTGTATAGTCACCATGCCCCTGACCATTATATGCACGCCTGTAATCACTATGTTCACCCCTATCTTCTTTCTTCTGCATACTATTAACTACCAACCGATGCGCAGCTTCTCCAAGCTGACGACCAGAAATTGCACCAGGGTGGTGGTTCCTGCAACGATGCACACAAGCTAAGTATAACCTAAATAAACAAGATTGGCGTACTGACTACACTGCATCAATTATAGCAACATACCGTCCATTTTCCCAAGGTTTCTTCCTAGTATCCCCATGCCATAGTACAGGATCAGGTTTCATATCACCTAATGTGACCATCTGTATAGAAACAGTACATTGCTGAGAGAAAAAGATAAATGCGTGCAAGAATGAAGATTCTGAAAAGTTCAAAAAGGTGCCCAAACTTGTAAAGGGTAATGAGACATGAATGAAACACGCATATGATAATGCGTTAACATTAGCTGGGAACATAACCACAACTGGTTTCTCATTCTATATGGGTCATGTGAAGGCAACAACCAAATAGGTATAATTAGAGAACCCTCATCAATATTTGCGCTAAACACTGCTTCAAGGGAAATCTTTTTTCATGTACTCACAGAGGAAATCTAAGAATAGCATTCTAGTAAAGAATAAGGCATCCCCCCCCCCCAAC